>NW_027551564.1:4380703-4681969 GCF_008692635.1 Crocuta crocuta
CACATCCATCAGTCCTCAGTTTTTGTCAGCATTCAAGAGTCTCTCATGGTTTGCCTCTCTCCCTTTCCCCCACCATTTCCCCCCTTCTTCTCCCCCTTGTTCCTCCATCAAGTTCCTCCTAATCCAAAAAACCACTTCTTGATAAATTATTCTTTTATTTTATTATGACACATCTCTATTTATCCCTAGTAATAGTCTTTCTCTTGAACTTATTTAATCTGATATTAAAATAGTCTCTCCAGCCTTCTATGCTTACTGTTTGGAATGTAAGTTTTTTCCCATGTGTTTACTTTTAATTATATGTATTTTTATATTTAAAGTTTCTCTCCTTTAGGCAGCATATATTGGGTTTTACTTTTTTTAAATATTCTTTTTTCTTTTGTCAATCTTTGTTACTTGGAGAGTTTAGATCATTAATATTTAACATAACTATTGATATGGTTGGCTCTGGGTCTGTCATTATATTGTCTTATGTTTTCTTCTTTGTTTTTCATTCCTCTTTTTTCTGCTTTCTTTTGGATTACTCTTTGGCATCAATTTTATTTATTTATTTACTTATTTACTTACTTTTATGTTTTATTTATTTGTGTGAGAGAGAGAGGCAGTGTGATCAGGGGAGGGTCAGAGAAAGAGGGAGACACAGAATCTGAAGATAGGCTCCAGGCTAGCCCGACGCAGGGCTCAAACCCGTGAGATCATGGCCTGAGCTGAAGTCAGACACTTAACCGACTGAGCCATCCAGGCACCCCGTCTTTGGCATCAATTTTAATAAATCTATTGGCCTTTTTGGGTTTATCTTTTTATATTTTAATTACAGTGTATATACCTAACCTTTCACAGCCTACTTAGAGCTACTGTTGTATGTACTGCTTCACTTGAAATAGAGAAACCTTGCAGCCATACAGATCCTTTTTACCCTCTACTTCGTTACCCACCCTCTTTATGTTATACTTGTCATATATGTTTATGGCTGCATGCTTTGAAAACCTCACCACTCACCATACAATATTTTTTGCTGACAATAGGCATAATATTTTAAAGAACTTAAATGGAAACCATGGTATTTTGTGTTTACCTGTATTTTTATTAATTCTGTTCTTCCTTCTTTTCCTGAAGGTGCCACATTTCCTTTCAGCCTAAACTACTTTAGCATTTCTTGTATAGCAGTCCGCTGGAGATAAACTTGTCTTTGTTTGTCTTCATCTGAAAATGTCTTTATTTTGCTTTCATTCCTAAAGGATATTTTAGGTGGATGTAGGATTCTGAGTAGACGCTTGTTTTCTTTCAATATTTTAATGATGTTGTTCCACCGTCTTTTTACCATTATGATTTCTGATGAGAAACTTTTGGTAATTTGAATCTTATTCCCTTGTATGTAGTATGTCATGTTTCTCTGCTTTTAGGAATTTTGGGGGGTTTTGGTTTTGGTTGTTTGGTTTTGGTTTTCAACTGATTGATTTGATGTGTCTAGTCATTATTTTCTTTGAATTTAACCTCTTTGAAGAACACTTGGTTTCTTGAATCTGTAAATTTGTCTTTTACCAAATTTGGGATGCCATTGTTTCTTAAAATATTCTACCCTAATGTCTTCCAAGATTCTGATGACAATTACAGTAAAACATTTGAGATTGTCCCTCAAGTCTCTGTTCATTTTTCCTTTTGTCAGTGTTTTTTCCTCTTTGTTCTTCAGATTTGATAATTTTTAATGATCTAACTTCAAGTTCGTGGACTCTCCTCTGTCATCTCCATTCTTTTAGTGAGCCCAGCCAGTTATTTTATTTAAATTTTATGCATTGTATTTTTCCAGTTCAAAACTTCACATTTGGTTAGTTTTTAAAATAATTTCTCTGTCTTCTGAGGGATTTTTTGTTCGAGTGTGTGTGTGCGCTTTTATTTGATAGAGCATATTTACAGTAGTTGCTTTAAAAATATTGTTGGATAATTAGAACATCTGGATCACTTCAGTTAATTGTTTCTTCTCTTGAAATTAATCAAATTTTTCTTGCTTTTTTGCAATGTGAGAATTTTAGACATTGTGAATATTATGTTTTATAAACTTGAGGGCTTATTATAATTTTAGGAAAACTTACGTTTTTGTTGTTTCTTTTAGCAGACTGTCAACCCATTTAGGTTCAGACAGCAAATTTAGTCTTGCCTTCTGTGGGTTCTCCTTCAAATCTTAGTTCAGTTCTGAGTCTGCTGTAATAGTCGGTCTTACCTGTACCTGTATGGCTCCAGAATGAGCCCAAGACTCGTATTGGTTTATAGACAGAATTAGGGGATCCCTTTCTTTTATTTTTCTCTTTTTTAGGATTTCCTACACATTCTCCAGCACTCAGGAGCCCCTTTCCTTAATTCCTCTGCCCAGAAAGAGAGGTTTAACTTTTCGATTGTTGCTGTATATACAGTGATTGTTTCCTAGCCTTTGGGCAAAGCTGTTAGAGAAAGGAGGGAAAAGAAACTGAACTGGAAGCTCACTGTCTTGTGGGTCATTTTTCTAAGTTTAACTCCACTCTACAATATGGTTTTGTTTGCTTTTCAGAGTTTTCAAGTAATTTTTTCTTTTATCTTTCTTTTCTTTTTTCTTTTTGAGTTTTGTCCACAGTTTTTAGTTGTAAACAGTGGGGGAATGATGGCTGTATTTGGGTTTATGCCGCCATCCTGGAACCAGCATTCTTTTTCTGACTGCTTTTAAGATTTTTCCCTTTATCTTTTGATTTTTAGTAATCTGACTATGCTTTGCCTAAATAAAGTTTTTATGTGTGTGTGTTTAACTTGTGCTTGGTATTCATTGAATTTCCTTGGTATTCACTATTTACAAAAATAGGTGACAGACTAGATTTGGACTATAGACTATAATTTCCTGAGGTGGACTGTTGTTACAGTTGCTGGAACTACATTGTGAATTTGGGGATAAAATCAAACAAGTGCAAAACATAAATATTAGCAAGAGCTAAAGTGTGGGGAACTCTGTGAATGAGAATGAAGACATAGAGGAGACTAGAAACATGTTATGACTAGGTTATTATGTCCAAATATTGCTTTTTTAAGAACAGTAGTGATAGATTTAAACTTTGAATTTATAAAAATATCTGTGGTAGTATTATAGAGGATGAAAGATGCAGATTCCCAAAGCAAGACTGCCTTTAAAGAATCAGTTGTAGTGGTTCTGACAAGTGATAATGAATCCTGAGAAAAGACAGTGGGAATAGATGAAATGGAATGGATTTGAGAATGTTTTGGTGTTAGAACGATGAAGAAAGAATGATAGGTGTAACATGTGACTACATTTCAAGTTTAGAAATAACAATGCCTTTTTTTTAGATAGGAGAAGAGCTAGTTTCTCAAGAATCCATTCTTGGTATCCTTTTCTCTAAATTTTTTTCCTTGAATATTTCAGCCAGTCCTGTGATTTCAATTATTACCTAATTATTTTTTACTTCCTGGTGTGTGGTTTATAGCTAAAACTTTTTCCTTGATCTGTATTTTGAAAAGTCTGTTACCAGGAGTCTCTATCCTATCTCAAATACATTATGTTCAGTATATTGAAAGATTCCTCATGAACATACCATCATTTATAAGCTGTCTCTTTTTCTGTATAGTAGCCAAATGTTAGCTAAATAGAAGTCTGAGACATCATCTTAAAGTTCATATCAAGAGATCATAATGACCTAATACCTACTCCCNTTTTCCCAGAAAGCAAGGAGAAGTCACATTTTAGCGGGAAAGTAAATTGAGGTTAGGTGGAGAAAGGAGTATTTAGAAATCAGTATTTAAAGGAAAGGAAGGAAGATGGTAGCTTGAGGAAGGAAACATAGAATTACCTTTTGGATAAGAGACACTGTAGTAGATGTTTTTAGTGTGCTAGCCATATCTCGGCACTCATCTCCATGCTACTTATGTCTATGACTTTCTGCCTGAGAGATTTCATACTGGCCATAAGATATTCTTGGCTTATAGGAAGGGCAAGCCAGAAATGTCAGTTAATACCTTTAGAAAGGCATTAAACCAGTGATGGTTAAGGAGTTGGTGGAAAAAATACCTCATTTTTCTCATTGTTCGGTGTGGGTAACTGAACCATGTTTGACACCATCTACCAGAGTTCTCCAGGAGAATCATGCTCTAGCTGCCCTTCAGAGTAACTAGCTAATGCATTCTATTGATTGCCTTCCTTTCCCTATTTTACCTTTGATCCTCCCACCAGTGGTTTTCTTGGGTGACCCCTCAAAACGGTTACTTTTAAATGAGTCCTTGAATCAAGTCTGCTTCTGGGGAAAAGCAAACCAAGGTAGACACTTTAGCATGGTTATCTTAAATAAAATTTGTTTAGTAGTTATTTTTTTTAAATACTTAACTTGAGAGAGCGAGAGTGTGCGCACACACGCGTGCTTGCAAACGCTAGATAGAGCCTGTGGGGGAGGGGCAGAGAGAGACGGATAGAGGGAGTCCCAAGCAGGTTCCTGTTCAGTGCTCGGAGCTCAATCTCAGGAACCATGAGATCATGACCTGAGCCAAAATCAAGAGTCTTAGGCTTAACCAACTGAGCCACCCAGGCGTCCCTGTTTAGTACTTATTAAATACCTGGCATAATTCTAAGTGCTTTATAATCCACTGAGAGAGGTATTATTTTCAACCTGTTTTGCAGATCAGACAACCGAGGCAGAGAGGTTAAGTAACTTTCCCAAGATTACAGCTAATAAATGACACAACCTGCATTTGAATCTAGGCCATTGGTTTCTAAATTCTGTACTCTTAACCTGCTAGACTGAGGTACTAGGGCAGGAATAATGAACAAAAAAGAGAGAATGGGTATAATTTATGGAGTAAGGGCCTCGTAGAGAACATTTCATGCTGAGGGAAGGAAAGTAAAAGGAGTACCTTCATAATGGTGTCCCCATTTAAAAAGTAAAGAAGATGATTAGATTATCTAATCTGAATAAATGGGCAAGGAGTGGGTTTTGAAGTGGCTAGAAACGTCAATTTTTATGGTAGATTACCCTTATTATGAGAGAACATAACTGGCTCTAGACCAGCATTCTGATGATCTTCCTGAACTCTGAGTAGTTATTGTTTAGGGTTATGATAAACCAGGTTTATAAAATACCAATATAGAAATAAATACAGAATGTAGACAAATAACTCTCATAAGATGTAATATACATACTAAAGATTTAAAGGACAGGAAAAGGAGCTAATAAAGAAGACTGAGAATCATCATCAAAAGTAGAAGGAACCCTAAAATGGGTTGAAACCAAGAGGTAGGAGGAAGGTATTCATTTATTTATTTATTTATAACATTTATTTATTATTGAGAGATAGAGACAGAACGTGACCATGGGAGGGGAAGAGAGAGGGGGAGACACAGAATCCGAAGCAGGCTCCAGACTCTGAGCTGGCAGCACAGAGCCAGACGCGGGGCTTGAACCCACGAACTGCAAGATCATAACCTGAGCCAAAGTCAGAAGCTTAACCCACTGAGCCACCCAGGTGCCCCAGGAGGAAGGTATTTAAAGTAGACTATTTGACAATACTCATATTGTCAAGAATGTGAAGGATAAAGACTGAAGAATGGGAGTTCAGCAGGCAGCAAGGAAGTTTGTGGGAGTCTCATACACTTGTAGGAGCTTGAAAGTAAGGGATTGAAAAAGTTCAAGACAGTTTTTTCCTAAGAAATTTAGTGATCAGAAGAAATAGAGAATCAAATAACCTCCCCCCCACCCCCATTTTGGAGGAGTCTTATAGGGTTAGAAGTCATAGGTAAAAGAGATTAAAGAGTGTACAGAGAATGGATGTCAGTAGTTGAGTGAAATCCCAAGGATGGCAAATGAGATGGAGTCCAGTGTATGAGACATATACTTGGATGGAATAAGGGCCGTCTCTTTTGGGATGGTGGGAGTTGAAGGAGGAGGTTTCAGAACTGGAGGCCTGAGGGGCACATTTTTCACCTTTCTTTCTATGCTGGATTCTAGATACTTTTTTTCTAATCTCTTCAAATTCTGTATTCACCTGTGTCTGATATGCTGCATACCTACCTAGTGAGTCTTTATTTTATTTTTCATTTTCATACAAATTTGATATTTTTTTGTTATATGTGCTATATCCCCCATATACTGCAGATATTTTAGTCTTTTATTTCTTTAAATTTGGTAAGCATAGTTACATCTGAAAATTTCAACTGCACTCTGTTCTGGGGTCTTTCTGTTGTCTATTTCTGCTAGTTTTCATGGTGCCTTGTATCTTTGTGGGCCTGCTTATTTGACTGTTAACTGCCATTACCCTTGTGGTAGCTCTCTGAGGCCTGGGGCAAATAGATTGTCTTCAGAAAGTTTTACAGTTGCTTCGTGGCTTGAGTGTTTTTCACCCACTTAGGCTGTGTTGTGTGTACCTGTGGTGTAAATCTGAATGAGGCATAGTCTAAAAGTCCTAACTTTTCAGAGACTTCTTTCCTCTCACCCTCTTTTTCTTACACTCCTCTGCCCACTGCCAAGGTGGTTTTATTTATAGGTTTTATCCCCCATCCCTAACCCCTCCCCCATATGAAGACTTCTAAATAGATCAGGAGACTGAAGCTATGTTTAGGAAATCTGTTTGCATATTTCTCCTAGACCAGTTTGAACTGCTAAAATCTCATTTCTCCTTACTAATTATCAGCCTAGGTTAAGTAAATAAAAGTTTCCTACTTAGTAATCAGACTACTGTTCCTCCCTAATTTATTTAGTGATGCTTGAACACAATGATGAGAGTATCATTACATTAATTACACAGGAGAAATAAGTCTAGTTTATATAGAAAAACTTCAGTTTACATAATAGTGGCTTATAAATTAGTTGATTTTTAAAAAATTAGTGTTGTATCTAGTGACCTGGGTAATTCACTTATTATTTGTGGATTACTTTGCACTTTCTATAAACACAGTTATCTGCAAATAAAAATGCTTTACTATTTTTTTAAGCCATTATGACTTTTATTTCTTTTGCTTGACTCACAGATTAAGGAGTTATCAGATTTAGTAATTAACAGATTACTTTTTTCCTTCCTTACTGAGGCATTCCATCACAAATAGTTGTTGAGTTTTATAAAATACTTTTTCTGTTGAGATCATATTCTTTTCCTTATTTTGTTATTATGTTGAATTACATTGATTGGAAACCACTTTATCTATCCTTTTTATATATTGCTGAACATTAGAATTATTTTTAGATCAGTGACTTTTGTCTTTTTTTTTTTTTACAAATAGTTTATTGTCAAATTAGTTTCCATATAACACCCAGTGCTCATCCCCACNCTAGATGCTGGCGAGGATGTGGAGAAACTTTTGTCTTATTTTTAATTGAAATATAATTCATGTGTCATGAGACACACCATGTAAAAGTATACAAATCAGTGGTTTTAGTAAATTAGCTAAGTTGTGCAACCAGAACAGTTTTCCTCACCCCAAAAAAGAAATCCCATGCTCATTAACAGTCATTCCCCTTATCTTCTGCATCAGCCCCTGGCACCCACTGATCAGCTTCCTGTTTCTATGGATATGACTAATCTGGACATTTCATATAAATAGAATCATATAATTTGTGACTGTTGGTGGCCTTTATTTCTTTCACTTAGCATAATGTTTTCAAGGTTCATCCATAATGTAGCATGTGTCTACTTCTTTCTTTTTTTATGACTGAATAATATTCCATTATATGACTGTACCACATGTTGCTTATCCATTCATCAACCGATGAACATTTGGGTTGTTTCTACTTTTTGAGTATGTAGTATTTTTCCTTCTATATTCATTGGGGATATTGGCTTAAGATTTTCTTATTTTGAAATCTTCTTTTCAAATTTTGGTATCAGAATTATGCTAGTCTCATAAAATGAGTTGGGAAAATTTTCTTTTTATATTTATAGGAAGAGTTCGTTTAAGATTGAAATTGTTTGAAAGAATGTACCAGTGAATTGAGTCTAGAGTTTTCTTTGTGGGAAGGTTTTGGTTAGAGATTCAATTTCTTTAACAGATAAAGGACTATTCAGATGTTGTAGTTTTTTTTCCTTGTTTAGTATTGAGAAGTTATACTTTTAAGTGGAATTTGTCCTCATATTTAAATTGTGAAATTTATGGGCAACATCTGTAGTGATGTCCCCTTTCTTATTTCCCATATGGGTAATTGTGGTTTCATTCTTTTCCTGACCAATCTTGTTAGAACAATTTTGCTTTATTAATCTTTTTAGAGAACTAGTTTTGGTTCCTTGATTTTTCTCTGTTGAATGTCTGCTTTCTGTTTTATTGATACCTGTTCTTTCTTTTGTTTTCCACTCTTTATATTCTTTACATGCTGTTGTTTTTGTAGTTTCTAAATATATGCCTAGCTCATTTGCTTTCAAGTTGTCTTTTTTCATTATATGCATTTATGTCTTTGCAAATGTTGTACATTTTCCCTGAGCTGCATTTCACAAGTTTTTATGTCACATGTCATTTTTATTTAATTGAAAATATTTTTTGATTTCCATTTTAACTTTCCATTATAGGTCTATGACTCATAGGTTATTTAAAATCTGTTTTGTTTTTTTTTTAAGATTTATAAACATTTGGGAATATCTTAGTTTTCTTTCTTTTGGTCTCTAAATCACAGTCTTTAGAAATTGTTGAGACTTGGTCTGTGGTACAGCATACTCTTGCCTATTTTGGTAAATATTCTGCTTACATTAGAAAAGTTACATTAGAAAAGAATGTGTATTCTTTGGGCACCTGGATGGGTCAGTTGGTTAAGCATCTGGCTCTTGATTTCAGCTCAGGTCATGATCTCGGGTTTGTTAGTTCGAGCCCCACATCTGGACCCATGCTGCTAGTTCAGAGCCTGATGTGATTCTCTCTCCTCTTCTCTCTCTTCCCCTCCCCTGCTCATGCTCTCTCTCTCTCTCTCTCTCTCTCAAAATATAAATCAAAAAGAAATGTGCATTTTGCAGTTGTTGTTAAGGGTGATTTTCTGTTATGCTAATTAGGTTGATTAATCATGTTTTAATGTTTTTCTATACCCATGCTGTTTTGTCCTCTACTTGTTTTGTCAATTAGAGAGAGGTATGTTGAAATCTCCTCTTTAGATTGTAAAATCTTCTTTCTCCTTTTACTTTGCTCGATTTGCTGCTTCATGTATTCTGAAGTTATATTATGAGATGAATTCAAATTTGGGATTGCTATGTTTTTCTATTTGATTGATGCTGTTAGCATTATGAAATGCTCAGTTCATCTCTAGTAATACTTTTAGCCTTAAAAATTAATTTGTCGGGGCACCTGGATGGCTCAGTCGGTGAAGCATCCAACTTTACTTCAAGTCATGATCTCAGGGTTTGTGGGTTTGAGTCCCACTTTGGGCTCTGTGCAGACAGTGTGGTGCCTGCATTGGATTCTCTGTCTTCCTCTCTATCTGTCCTTCCCCTGCTTTGCATACTGTGTCTCTCAGTTTAATAAACACTAAAGACAATTAATTTGTCAAATATTAATATACCCATACCAACATTTTTTGCAAGGGTGGTTAAGTGTGTTTAGGATAGATCTTCTCCATTTCTTCTACTTTAGGTCTGTGTCCTTTTTAAAATTGTGAAATAGCAGTTATTAAAGGAAGACCTTCCTTCATATTTCTTGTAGTGTTGGTATATTGACAGTGAATTATGTCAGCTTTTGTGGCTCTAAAAAAAAAATCTCTATTTTTGTCTTCATTTTTAAAGGATATTTTTGATAGGCACATAATTCTAGGTTGCTCCCTGCTCCCCTCTGTGCCTGCCAGCACTGTTCAACGCAGAGAATGGAAGCTATCAATCTTATTGTTGTTCCTTTGAGTGTATCTTTTTTCTCTTGTTTCTTTTAAGATTTCCTCTTTATCCTTTGTTTCAGCAGTTTGACTGCCTAGAGATTTGGTGTGCCTAAGTGTGGTTTTCTTTGCATTTTCCTACTTGAGATTTCCTTGAGTTTCTTGAATCTCTGAGTTGATTTCTTTTCTCACTTTTGTAAAATTGTCATTAATTATTTCTTCACATATTGGTTTTGTTCCATTCTTTTTTTCTCTGTCTTGGATTTCAATTACATGACTATGAGATTATTTGATTATGTTCCACATGTTTCATACTCTGTTTTATTCATCTGATTCTTTGTGTTTGAGTTTGGATATTTTCCCTTGGCCTGTCTGCAAGTTCATGAATCCTGTTTTCCTCTAGTCTATTCTGCTTGTAAAATCATTTGACAAGTTCTTAATTTTAGATATTTATTTTTCAAAAAATCCACTTGGCTTTTGTTTTTGTTTTAGTAAGTTCTGTTGAAAATTACATCATTTCATTCAATTTTTCCATCTTTGCATCTATTTTAAATCCTTGCCTCCTAACTTCAGTTATCAATTATCCTCAGTCTGCCTGATTGTCTGGTTTTCTCTTGATGATCTGTCACGTTATTTTGCTTCTTTGTGTATCTCTTAATATGTATGCGATGTGCCTAACCGTGTGTGTAAAAGAACAGTTGTTTTCTTTCAGAGAGATTTGCTATTTGCTGTGTTGGTCAAATACGATGAGATGTTGACAATCTCATCAACAATCTCATCATGACAACAGTCCAGTCATGGATTAAATAGACTCCTCCCTCCCCTGGGATTCTGTCTTTTAGACATTGGGAGGCTGTGGGAAATAGACTCTGTCCTGTTGGCCCAGCATCCCTATATCCTTTAGTGTCCCATCGCTAAGCTTTATATCATTGGGGAAACTGGCTGAGTATTTAAAGCCTTTCTAGATTTCCAGTCTCATTCTAGTTAAAGCACCACTAATTCCTGGTTTTCTTTAGTAGAGTTCCTCTGTTTAAACTAAGTTCAGTTTGACCTCACTTATACCCAGACTTTGCAAATACCACCATGGAAGAAAATGCCAATGGTCTGAGCTCACCCTCAAAGTGCTCTTTCATCTCTGGAGTTTTAGTTCATCTGCTCCTTAATTACTTCCACAGCATTCCTCTGCTAGTCTAGTATTTTAAGGAAAAGCAATCGCTTGCTTCTCTCTAGTATCTTATTTTATGGAAGTGGAAATCAGGAGTTTATCTTTGTGAAATGAAAAGGCAGATAATTTTAAGAATGCTTATTTATGTAAGCATAGTGACATTTTGAATAGTTTAATCTGTGTTGCATACTAATAGTTATTTTTTTTCTTTCTGATATGAGCCTGTTTATCAAAATACACTGTAGTCCAGGGGTGGACCAACTATGACACACGGACCAAATTGGTCCAGTGCCTGCTTTGTGTGGCCTGTGAACTAAGAATGGTTTTGACATTTTTAAAAGCTTAAAAAAAGAAAAGAAAAATGTTTTGTGGCACATAAAAATTATATGAAATTCAAACTTCAGCGTCCAGAAATAGTTTGGAATATAACCACACTTTATGTTTATGTGTTGTCTGTGTCTGCTTTCATGCTATAATGGTTGAGTAGTTGCAACAGAGATCCTGTAGTCTACAAAAAAATATTTATAATCTAGCCCTTTACAGAAAAAAAAAACAAACAAACACAACTTGCCTGTTCCTGCCTTACACCAGGAATTTTTCCTTTCTTTTTACCAAGGGAAATTAAACAAAAAATTGAAATCTTATTCCGGAAGTTCTTTGAATTTGGACTTATTAAAACTCCAGTATTTTAGAGATAAAAGTCATCTCAGAAATAATCTCCTTCATCTTTTTATTTTATAAGTGAAGAAACAGATTCAGAGTGAGAGACATTTTTAAAGTAAATTATGACTAATTTTTGTTTTGTTGGAAAACAGACTCTGTAATAAGCTAATATAAAAGCTAATTATCTGTATCATGGAACAAGTTGCAAAATTCATTTGTTCTTATATTGCAGAAAAAAATTGGTTTTCCATAAACTGTGGTAGCTATTAAAATTGCTTCTTTGGAATTTTTAAAGTAAATAGTTTAAAAATAATTATTAAAGAATGTTAATAGCCTTTCCTTCTATTAGCACCCATAATTCTGTCAAATCTCACAGGTATGAGTTTCTTTTTGTGAAATGACTAAAAATCCTACCAGAACCGGTTCCAGACATTCTTCATTAAGTTCCTATTTGATTTAGAATTTAAAACGTCCTAAATCATCATAAATTCCAAGGTAAATTGTTAACTTGTGAGACTAATTTCTGGAATTTTTCCTTTCTTTTATCTGTCCATCCTTATATATCATGAAAAGTTTAAACTTAGTTTTCAACTAAGCTTTCCCATTAGTCATATATTGGGATGTTAACTTACTAGCAAATAGCCTTTTTGTTTTCTAATGTTGACTGTAGATTTTTTTCACATAATTTTAAACTTATTACTTGCTTTTTGATAATCATCTAATTCTAAAACAAGCCAAATTTACAAACAACACAGTGAAATCAATTTGTGAGGATTTGGAGAAAGCTGTTTATATTCAGGAATTGGTGTGTTTAGATTCATTAACATTGTTATAGATAATTAAATGCCAAATTAAATGCATAGGAAGAAGTATTTTGGGAATACATATTAAAGCCATTTGAACTTTAAAGATGTTCATTAAAAGAAAAATATTGGTGGGGCGCCTGGGTGGCTTAGTCGGTTAAGCGTCTGACTTTCGCTTAGGTCATGATCTCGCGGTTCGTGGGTTCGAGCCCTGCGTCGGGCTCTGTGCTGACTGCCAGCTCAGAGCCTGGAGCCTGTTTCAGTCTGTGACTCCCTCTCTTTCTGACCCTCCCCTGCTCACGCTGTCTCTCTCTCTCCTAGAAATAAATAAAACATTTAAAAAAAAAAAATATTGGTGTATATTTGTGAAAATTTAAGTCTGTGATAACTAGGCTTCAGGAAAAGTCATCTTAATTTGGATTTATGTATTCTGGTGTTCTGAAGATAGGTTTTGAGGGGACTAACCTTTTAGCAGTTGCTCAAATAATTCATTTCTTTCTAGTATAAAGAGAAGTTGTTTTTCTAAACCATAATGAGAATTACTCCTTAATTTTCATTAACATTTAGTCATGTGATAATTCTTTTTTTTTTTTTTTAATGTTTTTTATTTATTTCTAGAGGAGAGAGAGAGAGAGACAGCGTGAGCAGGGGAGGGTCAGAGAGAGAGGGAGTCACAGACTGAAACAGGCTCCAGGCTCTGAGCTGGCAGTCAGCACAGAGCCCGACGCAGGGCTCGAACCCACGAACCGCGAGATCATGACCTAAGCGAAAGTTGGACGCTTAACTGACTAAGCCACCCAGGCGCCCCAGTCATGTGATAATTCTTGAACACCTATTTTATGTCTGGCACTGATGTTGGTATTGAAAGTAGAGTTAAAATAAACGTTCTTTAAAAAAAAAAAATAGACCTTCTTCATGCTCCCACAATGCTCATAGTTGAATAGACCGTAAGCAGGTATGCCTGTTTATGTGTAGCTCATGATACTGTTCATCAGTCTTTCTGTCTACTTTTATAGTATGATATCCTGGGAAAACCTTATCTACACACATGATTTTTTTATTACCTACTTTGCACCAAAATCTGCATAAAATAATCTCATGGATAGCTCCTAAATGGACATGTCTGGCTACATAGCCTTTAAATGTATTGGTGTGTCTGAATCTATCCTTGGTCCTCTGCTTATTTTACTCTGAATAAAGCTTAGGGGACCTGGGTGGCTCAGTCAGTTAAGCGTCCGACTTCGGCTCAGTGTCTCAGGTCATAATCTCACGGTTTGTGGGTTCGAGCCCCTCATTGAGCTCTGTGCTGACAGCCAGCTCAGAGCTTGGAGGCTTATTCAGATTCTGTGTCTCCCTCTGTCTCTCTCTGACCCTCCCCTGCTCATACTGTCTATCCCTTTCTCTCTCTCTCAGAAATAAATAAAGCATTAAAGAAAAAAATTAAAAAAAAAAATACCATATAGCCATAGCTCTGAACTTCTTCCCTCTTTTCTCTTCTTCCTCTCTTCTTCCTCCTGCTTTTCTCTTTCTCTCAAAATAGTATTAAGCACTTTGTTTCAGGTGCTTTCCTGGACAAATAGGCTAGAACACTGCATAAAAAAGACATGGCCTCCATACTTTGGGTGCTTATAGCTTTATGAAAGAGTAGTGCCTTAAACACCCAACCTCATACATAATTACAGTGGTAGATTACACAATGAAACACAAATGTAAAATGAAATGAGAGTGTATATTAGGGAAACTAACCCAATCTGACATTCCTGAGTAAATGACACTTCTGTTGGGACCTCAGAGATGAATAGTGGTTAGCAGAAGATGTGGGAGAGAATGCCAGGAAGAGGGAGAACCTTTGTAAAAGTCCTGAAGGAGTTTATCAGCAGTTTCAGACAACTAGAAGGATGCTTTTGTGATTGGAGTATGATGAACAAGTTGGAGGGAGATACAAAATGAAGCAGGAGAGGCTGGCAGAGGCCAGATTTTGGTAAAAGATCTCTTAAACCATGCCAATGATTTTGGGCTTTATCCCAAGAGAATTGAGTAGATATTAGTAGGATTTTAAGTGGGGTAATTACCTACTTAGATTTGTGTTTATAAAAGTTGACTTGGGTTCCTGTATGAAGAATGGATTGAAGTGGGACAAATGTGGATGTGCAGAAATGTGTTAAGAAGCTTTTGCAGTAGACCAGGCAAGAAGTGGTGGTTACTTAGAGTGTAAGAATTGCAGCAGTAGGGGTGATGTAGACAGATTCAAGAACCACTTACAAGACATTGTTGACAAGATTTTGTGATTATTTTGGTTTAGGGAGCTGAAGGAACTGGCAGAGATGAATTTTCATATGCTTGTTCATGTCTGTCTTGTTGACATTTTAGTATCTTGAACTCACGCATCTTTAAAGTTGAACCAATTTTTCTTTTTGGAAACTGATTCTTTCCCTTGACTTCCCTATTTTTGTGAATGACATCCCTACCTCCAGGTGGCCTAGGCTTACAACTTTTGTTTTGGTCGCTACTTCTATTAAGTTAGTCACTGAGTGTTAAGGACTTGACCTCCAGCATCTGGAGTCTCTTCCTTCCCCTCCTTTTCATTCTCTACCCTTCTCTTCCCTACCCCAGCCCCCTCCTTTTCCTCTTCCTCCTCTTCTTCTTCACTATTTTTTTTTATAGCAGTAGCATCCTCTTCATAGATCATTAAACTATGTTTTTCATTCAAGTCTTTGACCTTCTTGAGGGCAAGAACTTTTTCATCTCGTATTTTTAGTACTAACAGTGTGTACCTCAGCATGGCAGACATAAAAAAATACTAAATGAAAATAAAATCGTTTTCCTTGACTTTTGTTTCTTCCATTATAATTCTTTGCCACATTTCCCCCCTCTCTTTCTCAAAGGTATTTAGGGGCTTCCATCTGCTTAGAGAATAACTTGGTCTTAGGACTGTGAGGTAATGAAAAACTAACTGGCTGCAGGATATGAGAAGAGTAGGAGTTGGGGTTTTTTTTCTATAGTTATTGAGTAAAAAGTGCCTCCTGCCCCTTTTTGCACATAGTCCTCACTACTACAAAGAGTACATTTTTCTGAGAAGGGATATTTTAGTAGCATCCCTAGCTCAGTTGGTTGAGCTTTTGACTTCAGCTTAAGTCATGATCTCAACAACTGGTAGTTTGAGCCCTGCGTTGGGCTCTGTGCTCACAGCTCAGAGCCTGTAGCCTGCTTCAGATTCTGCGCCTCCATCTCTCTCTGCCCCTACCTTGCTCATGATCTGTCCATTTGTCTTTCTCAAAAAATAAATATTAAAAATTTTTTTTAAATATTTGCAGATTTCAATATTTCAATCATTTAATGTGTATTTCTTAGGTTTCCAGTATTATTTTAATGGCTGCATCTTATATATACATGTAGAGTATATTGTTTCATAAAAAGAAAGTTTATAAGAGAAATATTCAAGTGTCTACTTTGGAAGTACTTATTTTTCATAGCTTTGTATGTCCTAATATGAACTTTCATAATTTTTTTCCATTTTTAGGAATAAGAAAATTTTAAATAAGAAGAAGTTGAAAAGAAAACAGAAGAGCAAATCAAAAGTGAAGACAAGAAGCAAGGTAAAACTGCTGACAATTTATAGGGAGTAAGGATTTTTTCATACAGTAATTTGAATAAAAATGCCATGATTAAAAAGGTATAACTAGCAAACCATTTCTATTTTTATTTTAAGTTTTTAAAAGCCCCTTATTACTTGCTTACACTGTTTAGTTTTTTCTTTAGGGCATTTCATGATCAATAGCCTGGAAGTTAATATCTGGGTGCTGAAAATTACTTACTATTTATTCATGTTATCTTTGAACACTTCTTTGGGGGAACATATCCATTTCTCTTTTCTTTTTTACACTCAGATTACATGTTCTGGAAACTGAGTAAAACTGGCTTGTGAGTTGGGACGTGGATTTGGGTTCCTCGTAATGTCTGTCCATATGTCATGAATTAGGAGAATCTTGGTATACTTATATTCTGAGCTTCTTTTGATGGTGGCTGGCAGTGCAAAAGAAAAGACAGTATAGAATATCTGAATTAGATGAGACCATGGAGATCAAGAACCGTTTTTTTCCATCTAATGCAGAAATCTCAATTAAATCTTAAACATTTTCACACTCTACAAGAGTGTCTTTTCTTTTAATACTAATAAGAAGCCTAGACAGGAGGAGAAGAATCATAGCTATGATTTCTGAACAGCTCCACTTTTGGTTAAAGAAGCACTAGCTTAGCTTGGCCTGTATATCATGTATAAGTTCCAGAGATAATTGTTTTCTGCCCTTTTTAATTAGTATTCTTACCATTTTGTAACTGAGAAATGTACTTTTAAGTAGTAAACCAAAAAGTAAAACTGTAGGGAATGAAATTTATTTGGTGGCTGTATCTTGAGACACAGCTGGATCCAGGGATTAAGTAATGTCATCAAATCTGTGTCTTTGCCTCTTGCTTCTGCTTTCTTCTGTGTGTTGGCTTATTGCCTATGTCTGAGGACTAAGGCTGCTGGGAGCTGCAACTTCATTTTCCTTGATCAAGGGGAAATCTCCTTTATTAGTTCTAGCAGAAAGTCTTGGGTATGATTTTTGATTGACCTTCATCCATTTTAGCCTTGGAGATGGGGTACTTTGGTTAGACTGAGTTACATTTATAACCCTGTGATGGGTGATGGGTAGATGAGCAGCCTGATGAGCAGGCCATGTGAAGTGGGAGGGAGTGGTTCCCCTAAGGAAGTGTTGCTGGGTGGGCAGGTAAATAATACATGTTAACTACATCATTTCTTATTACTTCTGTTGGTGGGATAAAAGAGGGAAAGAGAACATTCTTAACATACTTGATACATATTCAGAATTTCAGCCTCTGCTTCTTTTCCATTTCTTGGTGTTACTTGCACAGAGTATGGGAATCTTGAAAATCTTTTTTTTTTAAGGTTTCATTTGGTGATTTTCCTAAAAGTGGTATCATAAGATATCCAGGAAGAGGTGAGAAGCCGGGGTCTTTCATCCCTTCAATTCTGTCCTTAGCTTTGTGTCTTTAGTAATAAATCTTCCTTCTCTTAGCCTCAGGTTTTATATCTGCTTTTTAGGAGCAGCTTGTGATAAGAATGGTACAAAAAGTTATTCATTCATTCCTAAAACATTAATTGCACACTCACTCTGCAGGCCTTATGCTGGATATATAGAATAGAAAGATGAGTAAGAAATGTCTTCTGCTTACGATGAGCATATAAAATAATAAAATGATGTGGCTAGTCTCTTTGCTCTCTATTACCGTTTTTTTTTAATTTTTTAAACAATTTATTTATTTTTGAGAGACAGAGCGTGAGCAGAGAGAGAGGGAGACACAGAATCTGTGTCTGAAGCGGGCTCCAAGCTCAGAGCTGTCAGCCCAGAACCCCATGGAGGACACGAACTCACAAACTGCAAGATCGTGACCTGAGCTGAAGTCAGCCGCTTAACCGACTGAGCCACCCAGGCGCCCCTCTGTTACTGTTTCTGTACTATGTTTTATCTACCATCTTTTTAAAAAAACTTCTTAAGTAATGACAATGAGATTTTTCCCCCATATATTTAAGAACAAGCATTTCTTAAAAAAAAAAAGAACAAACATTTCTTTTCAGCAAATAAGTTATTATTTAGCTATACTACTTTTTTTCCTTCTTTATTGCTGTCATTGGTTCCTCTATTTCTCCTCATCCATTAGCCATCTCCTTGATTCAGCTTCCTTTTTATCCAGCTTAGAAAGCAGTCTTTTTAGAAAAGACCTTGCTTAATCTGTATTCATTCCCTATGGCTGCTGTATACAAACTTGATGCTTAAAACAACACAAATGATCCTACAATTTTGGAAGTCTGAAGTCCAAAATGGATCCCACTGGGCTAAAATCAAGGTGTCAGTAAATCTGCAGTTCTTCTGGAGGTTCTAGGAGAGATTCATTCCCTTGCCTTTACCGTCTTCTAGAGGCTGTCTACATTCCTTGGGTTGTGCCCCTTTCTACCTTCAAAGTTGGTAGTGACTGTTGAGTCCTCTCACACTGCATAACTCTGACACGTTTTTGTTGTTACAACTCCTTCTTTGACTATCCTGCCACCCTCTCTCATTTTAAGGACCCTTGTGTTTACATTGAGCCCACCCAGATAATCCCGAATAATCTCTCCATCTCAAGATGTGTAATTTATTCGCTTCTGCAAGGTCCCTTTTATCATGTAAGATAACACATTCCCAGGTTCCATGGACTTGGGGGAAGATATTTTTGGAGGCTGTTATTCTGCTTACCACATCTTCCTTTCCCCTGTGTGTATTTATTACACTCATCTGATAAAATTTAACCCTATACAAATCTAGCTGTTTTCTTTTTCCTTGCAGGTGAGTACCATGTGCTGCTAAAAGGAGTTAGCAGTTGATACCAGTATACATTCATGAGCACCAATCTCAAATGGATCTTACATAGCTAGACTGTCGTCGTTGTCATCTTTTTCTTCTTTTTCTTTCTTTTTTCTTTCTTTTTCTTCCTTCTTCCTTCTTATCAAGTAGTTCTGCCATGACTAGTTTACTTACACCTTTGGCACTCTCCTCAAACTTATGGTAAATGCTGCCCTCTAGCAAATGACTTCACTTTCTTACAGAAGAAATCAAATCCATCTCACAGGAAATTTCCTCAACATTTTGCTACCAAACATGCCTGTCTTAGGTCAGGATATTTAATAGCAGAATCTGAGACAGGGATTTAATGTGTATAATTCAGCAAGTTTTGAAATGTATAATCAAGGCTTAGAAAATCTCCATTGTCCCCAAGTATTTTCTTATCCTTTGGTACATTCTGTCTCTCCCTACCCCTGTGGCTCTAGGCAACCACGAATATACTTCCTGTCATTATAAATTAGTTTTTATTTTCCAGAATTTCATATAAATATGATCATGTAGTATGTACTCTTCTGTATCTGGCTTCTTTCCCTCAGCATGATGGTTTTGAGTTGTGTCCATGTAGTTGTATATATTAACAGTTCTTTTTTTTTTTGTTTTGTTTTGCTGGTGAGTATCCCATTATATGGATATATTCCCAACTTGTTAATCCATTCACCTATTGATGGACATTTTGATGTTTCCAGATTTTAGCTATCACAAATGAAGCTGCTATGAATATTTGTGTACTAGTCTTTTGCAGATATATGTTATATTTGTTTTGTTTTTGTTTTTTGAGGGGTAAATACCTGGAAGTGGAATGAGTAAGTGGTGTTTCCTTCTGTGATTTGCCAGAAGACTCATAGGTATTAAAAGCAACTTCTATTAATGACTAAGATCTATTACAACCAAAGGTACTAAGTAGTCAGCTCGAAAGAGAAATGTATAAGCGGTATCTAGGGAGCTATGGCATAGGATTTCTACTCTTCCCTTGTCTGAGCACATACGACATGCTTTCTTCCTGACAGTGAACTATAAGGATATGTATGGAATGTTTCTGCCCTGGGAAGCCCATTCCAGTCTTGGGATCTGGTCACACATAAACATGTCCTGCTGTGCAACCAGCCATGGTACCTGAAACTCAGATGCACATCATCAGTCTTGATGTTTGAGCAAAGCAACTGGATAAGCCAGAAGGCAAAGTCCATTGCTCTAGTGTATATTACAAAATCATTAATAACTAACATAAAACTCTAAAGACCCCATTCCTAATGATTGGCCAACGATCCGTCCTGGTTCCCATGGGGAAATACAAGGAGTAATCGATCATACCTGTATTGTAAACTCTTTCCTCATGGGTGGCATGGTAGATGAATGTTTAACCTGTTAAGAAACTGTTCAAACTATTTTCCAAAGTGATTGTTTCATTTTACTCTTCCACCTGCAGTGTATGAGAAATCCAGTTGCCTTACATCTTTGTAGACACATGGTATTGTTAGCTTTTAAAATTTTAGTCATTCCAAGTATATAAGGGTATTTCACTGTGGTTTTAGCTTGCTTTTTTCTAATGACTTACGATGTGAACATCTTTTCATATGCTTTTGGCTATTCATATCCTTTTATTGTGAAATGTCTTTCATATCTTGCCTCCTTTTTTTTTTTAAGTTTATTTATTCTGAGAGAGAGATGAGCAGGGGGCAGGCAGAGAGAGGAGACAGAAAATCCCAAAAGGTTTGCATCATCAGTGCAGAGCCTAACACAGGGCTCTGTCTCATGAACCATGAGCTCATGACCTGAGCTGAAATCAGGAGTCAGATGCTTAACCAACTGAACCACCTGGCACCCCATTGCCTCCTTTTTTTTTTTTTTTGTAACTTTATTATGGAGTTGTAAGAGTTCTTCATGTATTCTAGATATAAGTCATTTGTCAAATATCTGTTATCACAAATAATTCATCCTGTTCTGTGGCTTGCTTTTTTTCTTATATAGTGCTTTAAAAGAACAAAAGGTTTGAAGTTTTATAAATGATTGATTTATATATATGATTCATGTATTTTGTGTTCCAAGAAATCTTTGTCTACCCCAAGGTCACATAGTTTTTTTTTTTTTTTTTAGTTATTTATTTTGAGAGAGTGTGCATGGGCAAGCAGGGGAGGGACAGAGGAAGAGGGAGAGACAGAGAATCCCAAGCAGGCTCCTCATTGTCAGCGCAGAGCCTGATGTGGGTCTTGAACTCAAACAGTGAGATCATAATGTGAGTTGAAATCAAGAGTCGGACGCTTAACTGACTGAGCCACCCCAGGTGCCCCCACGTAGATTTTTTTCTATACTTTCTTACAGAGATTCTATAGTTTTAGATGCTATATTTAGGTTTGTGATACATTTCAAGTTAATTTTTGTGTATGGTGTGAAATAAGGGTTGATGTTCATTTTTTCTCCTATTGGTATTCAGTTAATTGGCATTTTTAAAAAGACTTCTCTTTTTCTATTAAATTGTCATGGCATCTTTTAAAAAATTACTTGACCATCTTTGTTTGAACTTATTTCTGCAATTTATTTTGTTAGTTGATCTATATACCTATCTTTATACCAATACTATACTGTCTTCTTTACAGTAATTTTGAATTCAGGTCATATGTCTTCCAACTTTGGTCTTTTTAAAAAGTTGATCTAGTTGCTGATTTTAGAATCAGCTTGTCAATTCTGTTTTTAAAAGTCTCTGGAATTTTTATTGAGGTTGTATTGAATTTGTATATTTGAGGAAGGGTTGCCATTTTAATGATGCTGAATCTTCTATTAATGAATATAGTTTATCTCTATTCTCTTTGGTTAAGTTTTCTTTAATTACTCTCAGCAGTGTTACTTTGGTTTTCAGTGTACAGAGCTTGCACATAATTTTATTAAATTTAACTACTGTCGTTTAATTTTTTTTAAATTTTGAGGTGATTTTCATAATACATTGTATGAAGTAATACAGAGATCCTGTATACCCATCATTCATTTTCTCTGGTTGCTAAGGTATTGCATAACTGTAGTAAATATCACAACCAGGAAATCGATACTGATCCAACCTACTGATCTTACTCAGATTTCACCAGTTTCACATGTACTCATTTTGTATGTGTATATGTATTTAGTTCTATGCAATTTTATCACATGTGTGAATCTGTGGACCATTACCACAGTTGATGTATAGAAGATTTCCATCACAAGGATCGTTTTTGCTACTCCTATATAGCCACAGACATACATACCCCTACACTCACCCTCTCCCTGACCTCTGACAATCACCAGTCTGTTCTCTGTTTCTATAATTTTGTCATTTAAAGAATGATATATAAATTTAATCATGGGGATTGGCTATTGTCACTCAGCATAAATCTCTTGACATTTATGCAAGTTTTTGCGTATATCATAAGGTTGTACCTTTTTTTTTGCTGAGTAAGCATCCCTTGGTAGAGATTACATCATGGCTTGTTTAACCATTCACCCATTAAAGGTCATCTGAGTTTCTTGTTTTGGGTTATTTTGAATAAAACTGCTATGAATATTCATGTGCTGGTTTTTAAATGAACATAAGTTTTTATTTCTTTGGTGTAAATGCCCAACAATGTAATTGCTGGATTGTACTATAAGTACATATTTAATTTTGTAGGAAACTGCCATACTTTTTTCCAGAGTGGCTGTATCATTTTACTTTCCCATTAACAATGTATGAGATTCAGTTTCTCCACATCTTCACCAGCATTTGGTGTTGTCATTATTTTTTATTCTAGCCAGTTTGATAGATTTGTACATTTTCTCATTTTGTTTTAATTTGCGTTTTCCTGATGGGTCCCTGTAGTGAACTTGTTTGCCTTCTGTAAATCTTTTTCGGTGACATGTCTATTCATGTCTTTTGCCATTTTCTAAATCGAATTGCATATTTGCTTTTTACTGTTGAGTTTTGAAAATTCTTTATATATTCTGCATGCTAGTCTTTTATCAGGTATGTATTTTGCAAATATTTTCTCCCAGTCTGTAACTTTAAAGCTATTATTTTTTAAATTACATTTTCCAGTTGTTCATTCCTAGTGTATAGATACATTAACTCTTTCTTTTTTAAAATATTGATCTGGTATCCTGTGACTTTGCTAAATCTACACATTATGTCTAGAGGCTTTTTTGCAGATGACTTAAGACTCTCTCCAGGTCTTCTGCAAATAATGATGTTTGTTTTCTAGTAGGTACTTCTTCCTTTCTAACTATAATTTGTATTTGTTTCTCTTGGCTTATCATACTAGCATAGCTAGTATAATGTTGAATCATATTGCTGAGAATAGGTATTTTTGTCTTGCTTGCATCTTAGGGTACAGGCATTTAGTCTTTTAAAAGTGTTAGCTGTGGGTATTTCATAGATACCCTTTATCCATTTTTAGGAAATTTCTTTTATTCTTAGTTTACATATACTTTTTATCATGAGTGGGTGTTTGATTTGTGTCAAATGCTTTCTCCATGTTTATTTAGGGTATCGTATTTTTTTTTCTTCTTATTTTTGTTGTTATGAGGAATTATACTGATTACTTTTCCAGTGCTGTTACCATCCGGGATTTTGTTGATCATGATGCATTACCTTTTTCATATGTTCTTTGATTTGGAATGCTAATGATTGCTTGTTTTTAATGTCTCTGGAATATATACTTAAACATTATTTGTCAATTAACTTTAGTACATATTTTTTTTTTCTAACAAGCAGTATTCCACTTTTTCCCCATTTATTTATGGAAGGGTAGAATTTTATGACCCAAGTGTTTTTGGTACTTGAGGTGTCATCTTATTTATCTTGGATATTTCCTGGACATACTCCAATTTTTGGAACTTGCATTAATAGAATATCTTAAACCAGTTTTGTATATTTATAATGTAAATGTTCTCACAAGTGTGATTGCGGTTGATGAATAAAATGCTGAGTCTGAACAGAAATTGACTTAAGCTCTAATAGTTAAATTGCCAGGCATGTGATTTTTATTTATTTATCAAGACTGGTAGCTCAGAGAGAGCTTCAGGAAAACATGTGTCCATAATCTACAGAAATCTAATTTCTTAAAATTACTACTATTTAAATAAGAATGAAATTAGAAGAACTGACTAAAATTAAAGTTTGTTTTTTAGTTCTATTTCTGTTTAAGTCTCTAAATTCACTTTTAAAAGCTATCAAAATGTAATTCAATGTTTGTGATAGGTCATCAAGACTCTGTAATACATCTGATGTTCCTTAGAAGAGCACCAAATTAATATTCTTTGATACTCAACAGTTAAGCTTTGTTGGTTTTATTCCTATCATGGGATAAAAAGGTATACCTATTAGGCTCTTTGCCACTCTCCAGCCCTTGTCAGTCAGGTTATTGCTGTGTTACTTAGAAAGTAGTAAAGTGTAGAAGAAAGGGTACTTACTCTAAATTGAGTCAGTAGACTTAGATTGTCTTTGCTGTGTCACTATTTGACTTCTGCAAATTATCCAGCATTTCTGATCTTTAATCTTTTATGTAAAATGAGAATTGGTGATGACGGGAAGGAATAGGAAATTGAAATATTATATTTTCTGTTTCAGTCTGAAAACTTGGAGAATACAGTAATCATACCAGATATCAAACTACATAGCAATCCTTCTGCTTTCAATATTTATTGCAATGTACGCCATTGTGTTCTGGAATGGCAGAAAAAGGAAACATCATTGGCAGCTGCATCTAAGAATTCTGTGCAGAGTGGAGAATCAGATAGTGATGAAGAGGAGGAATCCAAAGAGCCCCCTATCAAGCTTCCAAAGGTAAGTCACTAAATTCCACTTGGATGGATAACTACAGGTGTTTGGGCTACAGTACATATATTTGCATTGCTGAAATACCTTGTATTTTGTTTCTTTGTTTTTTTTTTTAAATAAAATTGTACACTCAAAATTAACAGGGCTTATGGGTAAAAATAGGCTTGGGACAGACCAGGAAAATTCTATGCATCTTTATAACTGGAGTGCTAACAAAATCAATAATTGGTAATCCAGTGGAGAGTACTTGGACAACCCAGGAAGAAAGATCAGGGGCTTTTAAAAATGTACCTAAGCAGTAGAGTAGAAATGGAGGCTGGTAAGCATTGAGCCCTTGCAGATAGAAGTGGAGCTCTGATCTGGTGGGCTGGCATTAATGTGAGCATTAGCAGAACTGCAGACTACCACAAGTCAAGAGCCATAGAGGCTGGGGGGTGCTTCCTTCTGGGGAGGGAGCCTTGGGTACAGGTATGCATTTTTATTTTTCTTGAAATGGAACCAGAAGGGCTGCTGGCTGTGCAGCTGCTGAGCTGAGAGCTTTTTGCCTTTTCTTCCTTAGATTATGATTGTGCTCTTGCTACTTTGGCTTCCTTTGCCTAGGAAAAAATTACATATGAAGCAACAAAACTTCTACATTGTTCTGATACCACTCCCTTGTTTACCAGAGACATGTAAGCTAATTGGTGTTAGAGAAGCATGTATTGTAGTAGAACAACTATTCTTAAGGTACTCCCTCCTATTTAAGTGTTAGTGTATTTCAAGACTGTAATGTTATTTTATATATAGTATTTTTTCTTTGTTGTAGGTATAGTTAGTATTTCTAACAAAAGAATAGTGAAATTATAGACCTTTTTAAAAGGGTATCTTTATCATAAGTGATTTATATGCCTACTGCTTTTTTCTAAATGTAAACATTTTTAAATGACTTCCTTTATCATAAATGATTCAATGTTGCCTTTTTACTAAACTGTTACCTTAAAACTATGCCTTAAAAACTTTTTTATACATACACCCAGGAGCTATCATGCAAATATTTTGTGCATTTCATGGTGGCTCTTCCCAAGTGCACCACTGTCCTTCATCAGTACTGTCAAGTGCACCACTGTCCTTCATCAGTACTGTCAGATTCTTCTCCCCTTATTGTCAGTGGATGGCTTGCTTCCGCTTTCATCGAGTAAGAAGTTTTGTGAACTTCCTCAGCCTTTTAGTCACCCATCTTTAAATGTTCTTCTTTTGGGACTCGTCCTTTAGTCCCTTTCTCTCCAGTGTCCTTAAGTATAATTTCTCTATTAGCTCCTTTGTTCTGCTTAAAACAAACAAGCTTATCTTTTCCATGTAAGCTCCTCTAGGTCAAGAGTTTTACATCAAGCACTGACACATCAGGAAACAGGGTATAGTGATGAAGAATCTGGGCAGTGGAGTCAAACTACCTGGGTTCAAATACTCACCATTAAAAATAAAGGGCTGTGTAATGCTGGGAAAGTTATTTGACTTATCTGTGCCTTTGTTCTGTCATCTATAAGATGGAGATAATATCTACCCCACAGGGTTGTAGTGAAGATTCGGTGGGTTAATAAATGTGAAATATATCAGGGCCCCTGGGTGGCTCAGTTAAGCTACCAACTTTGGCTCAGGTCATGATCTCAGTTTGTGGGCTCAAGCCCCATGTCGGCCTCTGTGCTGACAGCCTGCTTTGGATTCTGTGTCTCCCTCTCCTGCCCCTCCCTAGCTTGTGCTCTGTCTCTCGCTCTCTCAAAAATAAACAAACATTAAAAAAATTTGTTTAAAATGTCAAATACAAGCATGTGAATAAATAATAGATATAGTTATAAGCATCAGGTTAGGTGCAAATAATAAATTGTATAGGTGCCAATGAATTTGAGTTATTTTTCAAGGAACTCCTCAATTTATTAATAAATACTTTATGTTTAAGGAAATGAAACTCCTGGACAGTCAGTGAGACCATGTGACAAATGAGAGGGGAAGAAGTGCTGAGATGCCTTTCTGTAGAGGCACTCAGAATTCTGCGGGTTAGGGTGTGGGTGGAGAATGAAACTTCCAGGTGATGTTTTTGGCAGCCATTTGCATGACATGAAGGATCGATATAGAAGAAATGAGGCCTGTAGGGCTTGAGGAGATGAGAATTTAAGAGAAAGTGAGAAATGTTAGCATTTTTCTTTTCTTTTGACCTTTCTGCTCCAGATGCTACTCCTCTACATCAGTTCCTTCCTTTTGTTTGCAATTGTTCCTCTCTTGTTCTTCTTGCCTGCATGTGTGGCTGTTGCTTTTCTTCTTTTCACTGAGTTTTTTTTTTCTCTCCTACTGCTTTTCCCTCACATGATTAAGACAGTTTTTATTTGTTGTTAAAGTATCATTTTGATGGAATTTCATTTTCCCCTTAAATTTTTAAAGTTAAATTGTAGACCTTGCTTGTCAGGGTTTTTTTGTAGGTTTTTTTTCTTTTTTTTTGCTTTTTGTAGGTCACTAATCATTGATATTTTATTTTTTAAAGTTTATTTATTTTGAGAGAGAGGGAGGGAGGGTAAAAGGGATGCAGGCACAGGGGTGGGGGGAGGGAGAGAATGAGAGAGAGAGAGAGAGGGAGGGAGAGAGAGAGAATCCCAAGCAGGCTCTGCACTGATGGTGCAGAGACACAGGGCTTGAACTCACAAACCTTGAGATCATGACCTGTGCCCAAATCAATAGTTGGACACTTAACAGACTTAGCCACCTAGGCATTCCAGTCATTGGTAGTTTGAAAAGGACTTGGACAGTCAGAGAAGGACAAATATCATATGTTTGCACGTATAGGAGGATTAGGAGGAACTTGACGGAGGAACAAAGGGGAGAAGAAGGGCGGAAATGGTGGGGGAAAGGGAGAGAGACAAACCATGAGAGACTCTTGAATGCTGACAAAAACTGAGGACTGATGGATGTGGGNAAACTAATTTGACAATAAACTATTTGTAAAAAATAAAAAAATAAAAAAGTAAATAAATAAATAAATAAAATAAAAAGGACTTGGAACACCTGGATGACTCAGCTGATTAAGCATCCGACTTCTGCTCAGGTCATGATCTCAATGGATCGTGGGTTTGAGCCTCACTTCAGGTGCTGTGCTGACAGCCCAGAACCTGGAGCCTGGTTAAGATTTTGTTTCTCCCTCTCTCTCTGTCTCTCTACTACTTGTACTCTGTCTTTCAAAAATAAACATTAAAAAAAAAAAGACTTTTCTTACCCCCACCTAAGTGCTTCATATTAAGTTCTTTACCCAGCCCAAACCATCTTTCACTATCTGACTTCCAGATCCCCTATAGTGTTCCATACTTTATGACTACATAGTTTTTTGGATTTTAGGGGTTTTTTTGAGAGAGAAAGAGAGAGAGAGAGAGTGAGAGAGAAAATATCTTAAGCAGGCTTCACGCTGAGCATGGAGTCCAACACCAGGCTCACTGTGAGATTATGACCTGAGCCAAAACAAGAGCTGGTTTTTTAACTGACTGAGCCACCCAAGTGCTCCTATAATTACATAACTTTTAAAAGTTATTGTTAGGATTTATACTTCCCTTTCAGTCTTATTTGAGGCTCATCATGCCATGTGTTTTGTTAAAAGATATAGACTTACATAGACTTACTTAATTTACTTTTTAAGTTTATTTGCTTCTAAATTCTTTGTGAGTTATAGCAAGCATTAGATTAAGCCTTGGGAACAAAATGATAAGACACAGTCTCTACCCTCAAGAAAGTTATGTCTGGTAGGGATACCAGGCATGCCCAGTGACTTAAGGATTACTAGGGCATGCTGGGTGTAGTGGAACACTTTGGGTATGGATGCAGCACTGACTGTAGATGCACTTTTAGGCATCATTACAGAAGTACATGTGGTCTCTTTTTGGCTAGAGTGGAGTAGCTGAATAGGCAAGAGGCTGAGAGCAGAAGCTAGATCGTGAAGGGCCTTCTGTGTCATGCACCCACTTTCAGATTTTGTCTTGTGATTTGGAAATATTGAAGATTTCAAGCAAGAGAGGTTGATCAGACTTGTGTTTTAGTAAAGTTAATTGGGTCCTAGTAAGACAAACCATAGAGTGTGAGGTTAGAGCAGAGGGATCAGTGGGCAGCTATTGCAGTTGTCCAGGAAGCATTACTGAGAGTTGGTAGTGGTGGTGTTTGGGATACAGGAAATGTTAAGGAAGCGGAATTGACAGGAATTGGTAATTAGTTGATCATGAAGGCTGCAAGAGAAAGTGGAACCAAAACATACTTCTGAAATTTCTGAGTGGCAATGTCATTTACTACAAGAGGGGACCTGGAGGAGAAGCAGTGCTTTGTTGGAATGGTGATGATGTTTAGTTCTGGCCGCACTGAGTTTGAGGTACCTGTGAGGTGTCCTGTGTGTACTACATAGGGCTGAAGTTCCAAAGAAAGGTCCCAGCTAAAAATAGAGATTTGGGAGCTGTCACAGTGTAGGGAAAGGTGAAATAAAATTCTTTCAGAGATAGGATAAGGGTGGGATCAAGAGCATTGCTTAAAAATTTAGTTTTGAAAAGTTGTAAGAACGATTTTAGGTGTAACAAGAAAAGAAGATGGTAGTAGTCATAGATAAATTTGTATGTTAGAGGATACTACTTAGACATTTCACACCCAGACCTTTTGAGAAGCAGAATTCTATCTCTTCTTTTTGTCCTCTTCCTCCTCTGCTGCTCTTCCTCCTCCCTTCCTTTCGGTCCCCTCTAGATTTTTATTTTTCATTATTTGTAAATGTTGTCTCTAACAAATACTTGCTTTATATAAAAAATTCTGAAAGGCACTATACTTCCCTCGGTGGTAATATATAAACCTACTTTTGGTTTCCTCTGGAATGTTTTCAAATGGATCCTGGAAGTATTAGAATGGATTCTAGGACTTTAAAAAATTATTAATGTATAGTTGACGTACGGTGTTGTACTGGTTTCAGGTGTACAATATAGTAATTCAATAATTCTGTATATTTTGAAATGTTCAAGATGATAAGTGTAGTCACCATCTGTTACCACACAACATTATTACAATATTATTGATGATATCTCCTATGCTGTACTTTTCATCTTCAGGACTTGCTTATTTAAAACTAGAAGTTTTTACTTTCTAATCCCCTTCATCTGTTTTGCGCCCCCACCCCTCACTCCATCCCTTTCCTCTAGGACTTCTTAATAGAACAAGATAAAATTTCTAAGGGCAAAGAGTCTATTATTGCATCTAAATGTGATTTAACTAAACTTTTATGCTCCTACTTGTTAGTGAAATAATAAAATCACTTTTGGAAATATATGATTTGACGAAAGCAAAATAAAATCTTGAAAGACTCATTACTGTCATTTTTCTTTGGCCAGGCATACTTTTATATCACTTTTCCCAGCAGTGACATTGGATTGGCTGTATCCGATAGTTATTTGGGTTTTGTGTTCCTTTAAGTTTCATAGAGAGCCTTCAGGATTTAATTATTTGAAAGCAGCTGTAAAGGGAAAATTCAGTAAATTTAAAAAAAGGTTATTTTCTGAAGAGAAGTGGAAGACTGTGTTGGGTCGTTAGTCATGGTTTTTCATTGAAAGTACTGAAGCTTAGTGTGTTTTGTTACTATAATCAACTACTCTATTTAAAAGTCACATTTATTTATATTCCTAATTATAAAGGCAGCACATATTGTAGATAGTTTGAAAAATGCAGAACATTTTTTACAAAGAAGTAGAAATTAAAAATTAGAAATCCTTCTTAAAATCCTATATACTCACTATAAACATATATATACACATTAAAAATATATTATTTCTGCACAAATGAAATCATACTCTATTTGCTGTGCTATATTTTTTCTCCTTATACTCTTCCTTCCTAATATTGAGTGAGGAGAAAATATAGTATGTTCTCAGTGACAGTAAGATAGAACTCAGGGTGTAAAGTATGATTTCAAAGTTCATACATATGGTAAAATACTCTCAGCCAAACCTCAAAAACAGCAAACAAACAAACAAACAAACTTATTTCACGAAATCTTTTGTTCCTGTGCTCAATAATTCAAAACTAAATGTGATTGGAAAACTTGAAGTTGATTTTTATTTTGTTGTGTATTGAAAACATATCAATATTATGGAAAGAAATTATTTTCCCCCTTATTAAAAAAATTTTTTATGAAGTAAGGTACAGATGAGTAGTGAGAATCTACAGTGGTTAACCCAGACAGACGGGTAATTTCTCTCTCCTGATCATTTGACTAACATTTTATGGGTATATCTCACAAAAACCAACAAGTGCTCTGTTCTTAAGCAGCATACCTGAGTTGCCTATTTTCATACATTTGTTATTACGCCCTGAACTGACCAGAAAGACAACTCAGGAACTTGTTCAGTAAGTAGCGTCTCTCTTTTTGGTAGGTTCAGTACTTTCTCTGTTACCTTTGGAATCTTACTTGTATAAATAAACCGTAGCTAAAAATGTTATCTGTGAAGAGTCTCCTTTGAACTTTGAAAAGTCATGATTGGTAGCAGTAGAATAAGCATTCTTGAAGACTGAAAGGGTAAAGTAGTCTCCCATTGGCCTGAGAATAGAGCCCCATATTTTGTGCTTAGGAGATCATTGAGTTCAGATTCATTTCCTTGAATAGAAATCTTGAACAGCATGTTTTTATTTTCTAGTCTGTTTTAGGAAAACAAACTGTCAACTGGAAAATTTTCCCTGCTTAGTGCTTTTAATCAGTTGAAACTCTATACAGGCCACTTCTGCAGTCTTAATATAATTAAGTCTGCTAGGATTTTAGATGACTTCTCTAAAGACAGTCCTACTAGTTATTTTGACTTCTCAGTTATATCTGTATTCTTCAGAAACCTTGCAAATGATCATTGGAACTGCAACTGACTTGCCTGCAACTGATTTAACCACTGTCTGGAAAATACATTTCTGAGTTACAGTGGTTTTTAGCACATAGCTGAGAGTAATTAAACAAATATTTATTATATGCCTATCATGTGCCAGGCACTTGGTTAGCCACAAGACATACTAAGCCAGCTCAGACAAGCTCCTTGTCTATCAGGAGACAACAGGAAGAAGCAAATAAGAATAGTCAGCTACACTATAATATAATAAGTGCTATAACAGAGGTCTCGACTAGATAAGAGTCATGTACAAGGTTCACTTACCTTGTTAGAGTGTAAATTCTTAGAGGACAGGGGCTACTGTGATGTGTATCTTCATATCTCCTATAGTGAATTGCACAAAATAAGTGTTTAAGAAATGTTTATGTTCATCACACTTCTCTGTCAATCTTTAGTTACAGATTGATCTTTTGCTAGATGCTGACTAAGTCAGATTGATCCTGATCAGGAATGATAAGATAATGAAAGTAAAAATAGCAGTGATCTTTTTGGTAGGCAGTTTTTTGTTGTTGTTGTTGTTTTGTGATTAAACCCTGTAAGAAGAAGGAACATCATCAGTAAATAATAATATTGTGATTGTACCATTATAGAAATGGCTAAGATGAAAAACTCTTTTATCTCTTCATTATATGAGTTATAATGACTTTTTTCCTGGGGTCATAAGTAACAATTAACATGACTTTTAACAAAAGAATGCTGATTTATACTTGAGCACAGCCAAATGAACTTTTAATTTAATAGAGTTTATTTTTTCTGAGTGAATGTAACCTAGTATCTAGTTCATTGTTAAAATTTTCATGATATTTTATTATAGCTTCCTTCTTGCTATAAGTATTTTTAAAATAGTGACATGTGGGGCACCTGGGTGGCTCAGATGTTTGAGTGTCTGACTCTTGATTCTGGCTCAGGTCATTATCCCAGGGCCGAGAGATGAGTGTGGAACCTACTTAAGATTCTCTCTCTTAATGTGTTCTCTCTCTCTCTAAAATTAAAAAAAAAATAAAATAATGCCATAATTTTTAACCTCCCATAAACTAGATGGTTTTCTGTATCTTGAAATTAAATGTCGGGGTGCCTGGGTGGCTCAGTCAGTTAAGCGTCCGACTTCGGCTCAAGTCATGATCTCACAGTCCCTGGGTTCGAGCCCGCGTTGGGCTCTGAACAGCTCAGAGCTTGGAGCCTGCTTCAGATTCTGTGTCTGCCTCTCTCTCTGCTCCTCCCCTGCTTGCTCTCTGTCTGTCTCTCAAATAAAATAAAGACAAAAAAAATTTTTTTTAAGAAATTATATGTCATGGGTGGCTGTGTTTTGCTTTTTTATGTATTTCTTTTTGTTTTTGGCTCATAAATATTACAGGATTAATCATTTGCTGTGGAAATAAGCTGTACTGGTTAAACTGCCTGGGAAGTGTTACTAGCTTATCTGTTAAAAGATGTGTGTGTGTGTGTGTGTGTATATATATGTATATATATATATTCTTTTTTCATCTTAAACAGATCATTGAGGTTGGCCTTTGTGAAGTTTTTGAATTGATTAAGGAGACGCGGTTTTCTCATCCATCCCTGTGTCTGAGGAGTCTACAGGCCCTGCTTAACGTGCTTCAGGGTCAGCAGCCAGAAGGCCTCCAGTCAGAACCCCCGGAGGTCCTAGGTGAGAGCTCTGGGACACTGAATGAAGTCTTTGAATGTGAATAGCTTCTCTTATGAAGCATAGACAGCAGCCTGTAATGCAGTTTTTGTTTTTTAATTATGGTATTGAAACAGCAGCAATATAAATTTTAAGGTATTTTGCTATGTCCTACTGGAGTTCCAGTTTAAGAGTTTTAGTTCACACATAGACCTTTCTTGGTTATTGTGATGATGGGGAAGAAGCAAAACATCAATCCTTGGAACTGGAAATAATCCAAGTGTTATAAGTCACTATTAACTTAAATCGTTCTTGTTAAAACTTTGGCTGAAATAGCTAACACTGACTTTCTCTAACTTTGTGTTCTGGATAGTTAAAGAAGTGGGAAGAGAGCAAACAAATGCTACCAACCCAAAACAGCACAATTACTTTCCAAACAGGGCATTCTTTTGTATGCATTATAACTAAAAATCAATTTTTGTTATAGATTACGCTTTTGAATTGGTAGCAACTTCCATTAAATATGTTTGCTTTTTAGTAAACTGTATTTGAATTTTCTGAATGCATGCCTTTCTTGTTAATTGATGCAGTTTCAACACATAATCCTGTAAAGAAGTTAAGAGCTCTTGAGGAATAGAAATAGAGATGGAAGCATAAGTTTGAAATTGGCTCATTGATTTTTTTCTGATGCTAGCCATGGGCCTTGAAAGTCTAGATTTTTCTAAATCTCAAGCATCAGTTCATATCACATTCATATGGGCCCTACCCTCAGAGTCTCTGATTCAGTAGATTTGGCATGGGGCCCAAGGATTTGCGCTTAGAATAAGTTTCTGGGTGATGTGCCAGTGATGCTCATTTGAGGACCACACTAGTGATCTGGACTAGAGTTTGAGCTTTTTTCTTTCTACTTGGCTATTTGGTGTTTATTAGACTCACATGTGAGAATCTAATTACATGTCATACAGGTTTTGTTTTGGTGTTTGGTTTGTGTTTTTTTGGCGGTGAGGGGGGTGGTGTTACATGGTGATTAGTTTTTGTGTTTGAATTTTTTTGTTTGGTTTAGTCGGGGAGGAGAGTGCTTGCCATGAAAACAAGCTGAGGATTTAAAAACACAATACCCTCCCCCACCCCGTGTTACTAAACACTACTACTAAATAAAAGCTGTCATATGGTAAGAAGCAGGCACCTTGTTGATTACTGTTATGGTAACACAAGTGATCGTATTACTATTGTGATACTTACTTGGCATCACAGCATCTTAACCAAAGCTTTTATTTATTTAATTGAGTATATATAAGGATATTTTGTTGTTATTAGCTCTAGTTTGTTAATTGACAAATAATTGAAATATTTAAAATAACCACTAAAACCTGCATATCCTATTTATATCCTATTTATTACTTTGAACAACATGATAATCATTTCTTTTTCCTCGATCCTCTACCATTTGATCTTTTATCAGTTGTTACACACCATGTTTTGTATCCATTCTATGTGTAAATACTCCCTTTCCTTTATTCTTTTCAAAGTAGATCTTGTTCTTAGTACTGGTTTTGAAATTATAACGTGTACTTTAGTTTAATCATCTTCAATCAAAACTTTCATCTGATTAATTTGTCTTTTTTATTTTCTTGTTAACAGTTTCAAATACTGATATACTTCTTTGGTTTCTCTTTTGACCTTTCAATGCTTACTTCCTATCTCTTCCCTGCTTTGACTTATTTTTCTATTGAGGGATTTAACATCACTTTATATATCTTATTTGACATGGTTTAATTAGCTCAAAGATGTAATTTGGCTCTTTAAATTCCTATTGAAATCTGTGTTTTTTCCTTTGATCTGATAGCATAATCACATTATGCTTTTTTTCCCATCTTATTCATGAAAATATATGTATATGTGTATCATTCTCACTGTTGGGATAGCTTGATGATTATGGTACACCAAGCTTCTTCTCTTAGCAAATGGATTTTGATTTAGAAGTTGTCTAGTTTAAAAAAATCATTCTTATATCTTTCTGTTCAATTTAAGGTTGGAATGTATGTTCTTAAGTATTCACTGAAATGTAATAGTATGTCCTGTGTTCTGTGCTAAGAACATACAGTTCAGGGACGATCAGTACCGACATTGTTGCTGTTATTTGGAACTTAGCATCAGATGGTCGGACACTTGTGTGATTGCAGGTGTGGGTAAATAGGATGGGGGAAAGGAGAGGATGTTCTGGGACCCTAGAATAGGCCTCCTTAAAGATGTGATATTGGTGAGTTGAAGGATGAGTAGGAAGGAGTTAACTGAATTTCTAGGCAGAAAGGACAGTATGTAGTAAGTCTCTGAGGCAGAAAGGAGAATGACTGAACAAAGATTGGTTAGGATGTGGAGAGTGAAGGGAGGGAGGGCTTTGCCATAGGTGAGGAGGGAGACCGGGACTAGATCATGTGGAGCTTCACAGGTCATGTTAAGGGAACCTGGGTAAGGATTTCTAGGAGAAATGGAAAGTCGCTCACTATCTCCTCATGGTTAAAAAAAAAGTTCTTAAATTTTAAAGCACTTATGTATTATTTTCTTCCATTGAATCTAACTTTTTTTTAATGGCATATATTCTTAGTCTTGTTTGCCAAAGTACTACCACAGTCTAGAATAGTTTCTCATGCACAGGAAGAATTCAGTGAATATTTGCTGAGTAATGAAAAGATGAAGGGGCAGAAGGAGAATGATAAAGGAAGGATGGACAGATGGAGAAAGGGTTGATGAAAGGATGAGGGCAAAGGATAGTTGGAGGGAGGCACCAAAGGAAGGTTAAATGAAAGAAAGGAAAGATTGAAGGATGTATAGGCAAGTGAAGAAAAGGAGGAGAATAGAAAGAAGGCAGAGGAGCAGGAACGATTTAATAAAGGAGCAAATGGATTTTAAGTAGAAAATCAGATTTTTGGTTTAAAAATTCTCTTTGGATATAAAGGGACAAAAGTGAAGGTGAGAGCTAATTTATGAACACTTTTTAGTAGTCTGATTAATAGGTGGTGATAGAGAGCATAGTTTGGGAAGATGGTCATGAGATAGAGAAAGTAGAGGAATTAGGAGGCGAAAGTGACAGGGCTTACTAGGGATGGGATACATGGGAGATGAGGGATGGACAGAGGAGGGCTAGCTTTCTGTGAGTTAACTAATAAACTAAAAGCTTTTAGTTTTTGGACAGTTGTAGTATACAAATTCTCTTTTTCTTTCTCTTGCTCTCTTTTCCCTCTCCTTTTCTTCATCTTCCTCAATTTTTCTTTTTCTGACTCTTTCTTTCTCTCTCTTGAGTGTTCACTTTCTAAGGATTTTCAAATTCCTCTTCCCTTCTGCAGAAGAAATGCCTAGAGGTCTGTTGATTCAGTCTTAGGCAGAGTTGTTCAGGGAATTTTGCATGGAAACTTGTGGTGGCCATAGAATGTTCAGGTGTTACTTTACATCTTTGCCACTAAATGACTTTATCATTTCGGGAAAATCTCTTTACCTCCCTGCCTCAATTTCATTGTCCGTTAGAGGAGGAGGATGTCTGTCCTATTGACTTGGAGGTTTTTCTAGGGTATAAAATGAGTTATATACTTGCTTTATAAATGTGAACTGCTGTTATGTTAGCAGTAAAGCAGTTTTATAGTTAAAAAAATATAGCATGTGTTTTTTTTTTTAAATGCATTCTGTTGTTTTACAAATACATAATTTTCTGGAGTTAACATTTTAAGAAGCTCGATTCTTCCCAGTATAAAAGGTTAAATAAGTACAGTGAGTAGTCTGTTACTTGTGAGGATATTTCTTGAATGTGTGAATGTTTCAAGATATGTTTCTTTTAAACAACTTGGGATAGATTCCATTTCTTTATTTATAAAAGAGAAGAGTTGAACTAAATGTTCTCTGAGGTTCTTTGTATATAAATATTTTAGCTTTGGGGGGGAAAGGGTAACTAGAAAGGAACTAACCCAGAGTAAGTGTTCTAGCTGCCTTAAATATTTTTTTATAATGAGGCAAGTTATAAATAAATACACATTTAATGTTCTGTATATTGAATGAATATAATTGAGTTCTATTTTATTCACAGAGGCTCTCTTCCAGCTCCTTTTGGAAATCACTGTTCGAAGTACTGGAATGAATGACAGCACAGGACAGTCTCTGACAGCACTTTCCTGTGCTTGCCTCTTTAGCCTGGTGGCTTCTTGGGGAGAAACAGGAAGGACACTTCAGGCCATCTCTGCTATCCTCACCAACAATGGCAGCCATGCTTGCCAAACTATACAGGTATTTCATTTATAGCTGCTTAGAAGGTACAAGATGCCAGGTTGGAACTTCACCTTAATCTCTGTCAGGAGAAATCCTCTAGTTTTTCTCACTCATTATAGTGATTTTATCTATCCAAGGTTGATGTATAAATAATCCACAGTATATAAAGGTAATAAAATGAAATTTGACAAAAAACTGGTAAATTTTTAAGCTGGTCTTTGTGTCAGCACTCCAGCCACCTCTTCTTTTGTGTTTCCCTATTCTTGGCCCTCCCCCACCTCCCATCTTGCCCTGATTTTTAAGTATGGAATTTTCAAGTATGGTCAGTGTTCCAATTCCTGCAGTAGTCAAGAATCAAATGCAGTATTTTTATGGATTGATTTTGTTTCTGAGCTTCTTAAGCTTTGCATATAACATTTTAAGCTTTTAATGTCTGATTGTGGAATAAGCTCTTTATTGTTGTTAGTGGTGGGAAATAGAATTGTCCTTATGGGCAAACTTTATTTAATTCCTTTGGATTGTTCTGGAAAATTGAGTAAGAAGTTACAGGTTTAGGTCTGTGTTATGTGCTCTTCACTGGCCCCTTGGAAAACATCCAGAACAGATGGAAGGACTGCTTCAATCCCGTTATTAGCAGGCCAAGATAGCAAAAAGGGGAGATGGGTCACTGTCATGGACTTAATCCATCAGTATTGAACTCTCCTTGTCAAACATGAGCAATCCCCTTATTCTAGATTTCTAATGTTGTTTTTTTCCTCTTTCTGCCCTGCCTGAAATCTTCTTTTCCCTTTTTATGATCCTTAATATTTTGAAGTTCCTATAATGCAGTGGTTTGCAGAACTGTGTTCTGCAGTGGTGCTTTGAGGTTTGGCAAAATTTTAATTTAAATACATGCTTAAAATACACAAATATTTCTTAAATTCTAATGAAGTGACACATTTACATATCATACACCAAATTTTAAAAATATAGTGACCGTAAAAGGATGAGCTTATTAGGCACTGTGTGATTTATTCTTGTGTAGACTCCTTTCAGAGGATATGAGGTGATACCTAAATGATGAGTTGAAATTAGCCAGTCCACAGGGAGGGAGTGTTACCACTGGGGATGTGGAGGGAGAAATATTCTTGGTATCCATGTGCTAAGGCATGGAGATAAGATTAAGAGTGGAATATTGAAGTCTGAAAGAAGTTTAGTATAGTTCTAGTATAGAGAGCTTTCGGCTAACAGAGACAGGACTTGCATGCATATCTGTCTGATTGCAATATTATGCTTTAGGACTAGGCTATGTGCAATTACTAGATCCCCTGAATCAACAGCTGATGTTCTCTGTGGACCTGCCCTGTCACTACATTCCCATCACCAGCGCAAACACCATATTAAAGCCTTTTATCTTAATATTATCTTTTTTTAAGTTTATTTATTTTTGAGAGAGAGAGAGAACAAGCCAGGTAGGACAGAGAGACAGGAGATACGGAATCCGAAGCAGGCTCCAGGTTCTGAGCTATCAGCACGGAGCCTGATACGAGGCTTGAACCCACAAACCGTGAGATCATGACCTGAGCCAAAATTGGACATTTCACCGACTGAGCCACCCAGGCCTCTCTGTGTTAACATTCTCTTAACAGTGTTCTTCATGATTTGGCCTCATTCCATCTACCAGTTTCAGTTCACAAAATTCTCTTGGCCAGGCTCTGGGTGGAGGGAGAAAACTCTTCCCTGAGAATGTATAACTCTAACATCTCAAATTGTTTTCGGATTTAAATGCATATTAGCTATCTTATTCCAAAGAGCTTCAGCTATGAGTTTAAAGTAGGGTAGGGATGATAGTACCATGAAGTACCATATTGAAGGAGACTTAAAATCATTTTTTGGAGGAATGTACTCCAGGCTTTAAAGGCACATCTGAGCTCACAAACAAAAAGCACATAGAAAAAAAGGCACCATCATTGAGTGTTAGAAACAAATACGGCAGAATCAGTCCTGCCTTGTCTATATATATTGAAATTATTTGACACAGGATATAAAACATATATATATGTATATTTATTATGATTAAAATAATAAATGAAGGTATCACAAATACGATTAAGGAATAAGAATGTAAAAAGTAATCAGATCAGAAAATGAACCAAATTAAACTCTCAGAAATAAAAAAACCAGATAACTACAAGCTGAAATTTAAAGGCTGAGTTAGCCATTGGATATAAAAAAGGAAGAAATTATTCAGAATGCAACACAGAGAGACAAAGAGAGTATAAAAGACAAAATAGGAAACATGAATAGAGAATGACAAAACCTAACATATCTATACAATTTGAGCTCCACAAGGGCAGTAAGGCATTTGCGGAGACGCGGTACGTGAAATAATGGGCAAAATTTTCCATAATTGGTAAATGACATGAAATCCTCAGATTAAGGAAGTCTAGTTGATCAGAATAAATTCTCTAGGTCTTTCCACAGTGTTGGTGAGCGAAAATCAAGGGGTATATCCGAGACCTTTTATTATAGCACTGGATTATCTTAAAATTTTAGTATCCTTTTAGAAAGCATGAGAGAAATAAGAATTATGTTGAAGAAACATGTTCATTTTTGCTCCTTCTCTAGTTTTAACTAAGGTTATAATAAAGGAATTTTTTTTTAAGTATAAACATTTAAGAATGGGACACATTTCTGGTAGATGGAAATTGGGGAAAGGTTGATTTTAAGTTCCTAAAGAGGCAAATGCCCATAGAAAATAAGTTGACTTTCACTTAAAACTCCAGATAAGATTTGGAATTGGGAGTAATAGGTTCCTGGAAAGTGGTGGTGAGGGCAAGAGCTAAAAATTGATAGGAAATCTGTATTAAGAAAGGTAGAGAATCCCAGAGCCCTTCCTTTGCCCTTCCCAGGCAAGCAACTGTCCTTCTGTCATATCCCAAAGAGATACATTTGCTGTCTAAAGAAATTGAGTCACAGAAGCCAGGGGAAAACAGGCACAAATGTGAGTAGAATTAGGAGCTAGGCTGAAAATGGAGATTAAGTGAAAGTCTTTGTATTGATGATGAAATTTTTTAATCTTCACTGAGTTTCCAGAACACTGGCCATGAGACTTATTATAGCTTCTAGGAAAAAGACTCACAGATTCTTCTTTGGAGAAAGAATGAGAAAAGACCCACAGATGCATATATTTGAGGGGTCCTCCAATGAAACTATAAAACTTAGTGTGATCATTTTGAGGTGACCTTACACTGCCTGTCAAACCCTTTTCATTCACATCAGGCTTCCTACCAGATTTCTCGTAGTTTACTCTTAAAAATAAGTGTATAACCAGATTTTTTGGTTTTTGGATGTTGAGTTTCGTAAGTTATTTATAGATTTTAGGTGTTAACCCCTTATCCAATTTGTCATCTGCAGATAATCTTCTCCCATTCTGGAGGTTGCTTTTTAGTTTTGTTGATTGTTTCCTTTGCTATGCAGAAGCCTTTTATCTTGATGAAGTTCCAGTAGTTCATGTTTGGTTTTGTTTCCCTTGCCAGAGATGTGTCTAGTAAGAAGTTGCTACGGTTGACATCAAAGAGGTTGCTGTCTGTGTTCTCCTCTAGGATTTTGATGATTTCTTGTCTCACATTTAGGTCTTCCATCCATTTTTTAATTTTTGTTCATAGTGTAAGGAAATGGTCCAGGTTTATTCTTCTGCAGGTTGCTGTGCAGTTTTCCCACCACTTGTTGAAGAGACTATCTCTTTGCCATTGGATATTTTTTTTTGCTTTGTTGAATATTAGTTGACCATATAGCTGGGTTTTCTATTCTGTTCTCTGTTTGCTTTTGTGCCAGCACCATACTGTCTTGGTGACTACAGCTTAGTAATATAGCTTGAAGTCCAGAATTGTGATGCCTCCAGCTTTACTTTCATTTTTCAAGATTGCTGTGGCTATTTGGAGTCTTTTGTGGTTCTATATAAAATTTAGGATTATTTGTTCTAGCTCTATGAAAAATGCTGATAGTTTTTTAATAGGGATTGCAGTAAATGTGTTGATTGCTTTGGGTAATGTAGACATTATAACAGTATTTGCTCTTCCAGCCCATAAGTATGGAATGGTTTTCCATTTCTTTGTGTCATCTTCAATTTCTTTCATAAATGTTTTTGTAGTTTTCAAAATAAAGATCTTTTACCTCTTTGGTTAGGTTTATTTGCAGGTATTTTATGGTATTTGATGCAATTATAAGTGGGATCAATTCCTTGATTTCTCTTTCTGCTGCTTCATTATTGGTATATAGAAATGCAACTGGTTTCTGTATGTTGATTCTGTATTCTGTGACTTTGCTGAATTCATATATCAGTTTTAGCATTTTTTTGGTGGAGCCTTTTAGGTTTTCTACATAGAGTATCATGTCATCTGCAAATAGTGAGTTTGACTTTTTCCTTGCCGATTTGGATAACTTTTGTTTCTTTTTGTTGTCTGATTGCTAAAGCTGGGACTTATAGTACAATGTTATATAACGATGGTGAGAGTGGACATCCTGTCTTGTTCCAGACCTTAGAGGAAAAGCTTTTCAATTTTTCCCCTTTGAGGATGATATTTGCTGTGGGTCTTTAATGTATGGCCTTTATGATGTTGAAGTATGTTCCCTCTGTCCCTACTTTGTTTTCATCAAGATTGGATGCTGCACTTTGTCAAATAATTTTTCTGCATCTATGGAGAGGATCATATTATTCTTAACCTTTGTTTTATTAATGTGTATCATGTTGTTGATTGATTTGTGGATATTGGACCACCCTTGTAGCCTAGGAATAAATCCCATTTGATTGTGATGAATGATTCTTTTAATGTACTGCTAGATTCATTTTGCTAGTATCTTGTTGAGAATTTTTGAATCCATGTTCATCAGGGATGTTGCCTTGTAATTCTCCTTTTTAGTGGAGTCTTTGTATGGTTTTGGAATCAAGGCAATGCTGACCTCATAGAATGAATTTGCGCCCAAAAAAACACAGTTAAGAAATGGGCAGAAGACATGAGTAGACATTTTTCCAAAGAAGACATTCAATTGGCTAACAGACACATGAAAAGATGCTCAACATCATTCATCGTTAGGGAAATACAAATCAAAACTACAATGAGTTACCACCTGATACCTGTCAGAATGGCTAAAATTAACACACAGGAAACAACAGGTGTTGGTGAGCATGTGGAGAAAGAGGAGCCCTCTTGCACTGTTGGTGGGGTGCAAACTGGTGCGGCCACTATGGAAGACATGGACGTTCCTCAAAAAGTTAAAAATAGAACCACCCAGCAATCCAGCAAATGCACTACTAGGTATTTATCCAAAGGATACAAAAATACTGATTTGAATGGGCATATGCACCCCAATGTTTATGGTAGTATTATCTACAATAACCTATTTATGAAAAGAGCCCAAATGTCTATCGACTGATGAATGGATAAAGAAGATGTGGTATATATGTTACTCAGCCATCAAGAAAAATGAAACCTTGGGGCACCTGGTGGTTCATTCGATTCAGTTCTCGACTTTCAGTTTTTGACTTGGGTCATGATCTCATGGTTTCATGAATTCGAGCCCCACATTGGGCTCTGTGTTGATGATGTGGAGCCTGCTTGGGATTCTCTCTCTCTGACTCTTTCTGACCCTCCTCTGCTCATGTTTTCTTTGTCTCTTGCAAAGTAAATAAATAAAAACTTAAAAAAAAAAAAGAATGAAATCTTGGTATTTGCAAGATGGAGCTAGAGTGTATTATGCCAAGCGAAGTAAGTCGGAAAGACAAATACCATATGATTTCACTCACATGTGGAATTTAAGAAACAAAACAGATGAATATAGTGAAAGATGAACAGATGAACATAGGAAAGAAAAAGAGAGAAGGGGGCAAACTCTTTACCGTGGAGAACAAATGGAGGGTTGACGGAGGGAGGTGGGTGGGAGAGGGGCTAAATGGGTGATTGGTATTAAGGGGGGCACTAGTTGTGATGAGGACTGGCTGTTTTATGTAAGTGATCATTCACTAAAGTCTACTCCTAAAACTAATATTACACTATATGTTAGCTAACTAATTAAAATAAAAACTTGAAATATTAAAAAAATAACAAAAAATAAAATACTACAAGAAAAAAAGTATACAACCAAGTATCACTAACCTGAAAAATAGAGATTCCCCAAATTGATAATGATAATGATAATAAAAAAAACTTTGAATAAAAAGAATATAGAGACAGAAGAAACTCTAAGAAGACTGTAATTAATATTTTGGTGAAGGATAAGGGAATATTGTTTACATTAAACATCAGTATACTGTTTTTTAAACTCAGAGAACAAGAAGAAAATTTTGTAAGTTAAGATAGCAGTAATAAAATCAGTAGAAGGATTAGAAGATCAGGTTGAAGCAGTCTCCAGAAAATAGAAAAAAGAAAAGAAAATAGATAGCATAAAATAAAATTGGATCTAACCAGAAATACAATACCTAGAAGGTATTCAAGCAGAGAAGAGGAAATTACTCAAGAAATCTTACAAGGAAAATTCCTGTGCCCCAAAGATACACATCTTCATATTGACAGAACACACACCGAGTGCCCCAACATTCATTATGAAAAAAGACTTACACCAGGATATAACTTTGCAAATCAGAACACTGTATAGTAAGACTGTAAAGCTTCCAGAGAGCAAAGACAGATTATGTAACTAATATCAAACATAATGGTATTGGACTGGTTCAGAGCAGCACTGGCATAGAAAATAACAGTGCCTTCAAAGTTCTGAGAGAAAATAATGTTCACCATACCTAGCTCATCTGGCAGTAATGTTTGAGGGACGATGAAGATGGCTTTTGAACGTGCGTGATAGGGAACAAGTTTAACTTCTATGCCTACCTCTTCCTCAATTTAGACCAGAACAGGGTTTTTGAGGGGTGTTGCCAAGAGGAGAAAGTAGAAATGATGTGTTTGACTTTATTGAAAGGTGTATGAGGAACACTTAAAGGAAGTCATAGAGAAAATTTAGCAAATGCAAAATAGGGCAATTGTTGACTTAATGAAAAAAAATTACACAAGGAAGGAAATGTTATATACAATTTGGTTCATGAACCATTATTACACAGTAATAAATGACCTTTGAATACTAATTTAACCAGAAACTATTATATATAGCTCAATTTTGAGGATTTGGGAAAAGGGGGGCATCATTGTTCATAATAGACACCAACAGAAAGTATCTAAAAAAAAACCAGTATTAACAGTGGAAGCTTTGGCATATTATATAGGAATATGGATATCAATTGTAGATAAAACAGATAAAACAGTTTAATATAGCTACTTGTAGTGAGAATTTGTAGTATTCAACTATGTAAGTATTATATACATAAATCTCATATATATAAATATATATAGTATAAATTACATATCTTGGCTGAGTAAGAAGCCTTAGAACTGGAAGAAGAGATGACTATATCTATGAACAGTGGGTCACTTATTCCTATGAAAGCTCAACCCTCTACGAAGTGTTGTCCAATGGAAATATAATATAGTCTACATATGTAATTAACAATTTTTTATTAGCCACATTAAAAAGGTGAAAAGAAATACATCATTATGTATGTATTAATGATGTATTTCACTCAGCTCAGTATATCCAAAAAATAATTTCAACATAATATTAAGATTCTATATTCTTGTTTTTATGCTAATTTTTCAAAATCCAGTGGGTATTTTGTATTTAAAGGACTAACCACATTTCAAGAGCGCAGTAGTCAGACACATGTGGCTAATGGCTGCTGTATTGGATAGTGCAGCTTGTCTGTGTTGTTAGATGTGGCAAAAGAGGGACAAAACAGAATTTGCTCTACCGGCAGAGTGCTGGTCCCATGCTGGTGACTGTTGAGGACTTACTTAATGTGCCAGGTATTTATAGCAGGTCTTTGATGAATATAGGATAAATGAGCACTGAATGAATACACAGTTAACAAATGAGTTTTCATATTATGGAATATTGTTAATGTTGATGGGTATTGGTAATAATGGAGAAGCAAAGTGGAAGAGAAATTTTGTTTCATCCGTAGAAGCCACACCATTCTCTTATGCTTAAATTTGTGCTTCGTATCAGGAAGCATATTAGTAATTATGCATATCCTATAAAAGAAGTTTTGTTTTGTGTGTATTCTAATACAGTATAATTTTATTTATATCCAGTATTCATACTTTTAACTAACCTAGTTTCCATCCACAAAACTTGAAATCATAGACAGGTTATGAGTGTTTTGGAGAAAGATGCTTATTTCAGTGTTTTGAACCAAAAATGTCCGTTGATGTTCTTTGGGTTTGACATTTTTATTTTGAAGGCTAGTTAAAATTTGCTTCTTACGATAAGCTTCTAGTTTGTACTTTTTACTGATGTGCCAAACCATGATAATTCGGAGCAACTTATTTTCTCATAAATGATGACATATTATTACTGAAGTATCTTTATTTTGTCTGTTTTGTGTTTGGAACATTTAAAAATACCTTTTTATTTGTTTCTTGTCTTTTAAAAGGTGCCAATGATACTGAATTCACTACAGAGAAGTGTACAGGCAGTGTTGGTGGGAAAAATTCAAATTCAGGACTGGTTTAGCAATGGCATTAAGAAAGCAGCTTTAATGCACAAGTGGCCATTAAAGGAAATATCCGTTGATGAAGATGATCAATGTCTACTTCAGAATGATGGATTTTTTCTTTATCTGTTATGCAAGGATGGATTATACAAAATAGGTTCTGGATACAGTGGAACAGTTAGGGTAATGTGATTCCCTATACTTCTTAATTACAGCAGAAATTATCCTGAATTGTGTTTTGCTTTCAGCTTCATTTTTAGAGTACTTTTTTGTACAATTTTGATTTTGATGTAGTAATATTTCTTTGAAAATCATAATGGAAACATAAGTATTAAATGTCATTTATGTTATTTTTCATTGATTATTAATTATGAAACTGTTGATGGGTTTTTTTGTTACTTTGCAGGGCCATATATATAATTCTACATCTCGCATCAGAAACAGAAAAGAAAAAAAATCTTGGTTAGGGTATGCTCAGGTAGGAGAATATCCACAATAAACCACACTTTTCTTTCTTATAGAGCATTGGCTTATACTTGTTTGATCAATAAATAATGTCACTCCGGTTTAAACAGATATGGTATATGGCTAATAACAATGACCTAGTGTAGGATAGAGAACATTGGCATAGAATTCATGAGAGGTTTACTTTTAGTTCTGGCCCTGATCGTTACTAGCTGTGTGACTTTGGACAACTCAGTTAACTTATTTGATCCTCTGTTACTCAGTGATAAAATGGGAATAAAAATGTCTTCTGCTGGAACTTTTGTTTACGTGGGTCTCTAGATAAGAATGGAGACCACCATAACTATTAGCAAATATGAATTGGGAATGTGTCTGTGACCTGAGTCCAAATTAGAGCTTCTTGCCACAAGACCCTCCACTTTAAGCTTAGACCAGTACCTTCCAAAGAATAGCATGTGGTCTGCCCAGGGGATGGCTGCCTGTATGGAGGATCATGAAGTATCCCCAAAGAGAAAAGTGCTAAGCCCATGTTGCTTTCTTAATGCTGTGATCTCATCACCTGACCTACGTGGCCAAATGAGTGTCAACAATCAGACACATTACTACACCTCCCATGAAGAGAAGCGAATGAAGGATGGAAAAGGGCCAGAAGTGGTTATTTCCATACTATCGCTTCCTGAGAGGTTAAGGCCAAGCTCCCTTGTGGAAGGACGTTGAATAAAGATGTCCCGCATACCTGTCTTGCTCAGCTCAGAGCTTGTTGTCATCATCAAATTATAAAAGATACTTGAAAGGATTTTGAAAATTAAAGAACTTGTTGTTACATGAAAAATAATTTTGGATCAACTATTTGGGAGGTTTTGAAATTAAATTTTAAATGTCAAATTAATTTCTCAGTGATTATCTCTTAAAACTTAATGTGGTTCAAAACATCAAATTGTTGTTTGCCACTATAGTATGTTATAAAAAATAAGGACATGGGAATATGTTCAGTGACATCATTCCGTCTCAAACGACTACTTTTTTCATTTCTTATATCAACCTAAATATTTCAGCTATTTTTCCTTAAAATATTTCTTTTTTTTTTTCAAATAGTTTATTGTCAAATTAGTTTCCACATAACACCCAGTGCTCATCCCCACTAGTGCCCTCCTCCATGCCTACCGTCCCTCCTCCCCACATCCATCAGTCCTCAGTTTTTGTCAGCATTCAAGAGTCTCTCATGGTTTGCCTCTCTCCCTTTCCCCCACCATTTCCGCCCTTCTTCTCCCCCTTGTTCCTCCGTCAAGTTCCTCCTAATCCTCCTATACGTGCAAACATATGATATTTGTCCTTCTCTGCCTGACTTATTTCGCTCAGCATAACACCCTCAAGGTCCATCCATGTTGCTACACATGGCCAGATTTCATTGTTTCTCATTGCCATGTAGTATTCCATGGTATAGATAAACCACATCTTCTTGATCCATTCGTCCGTTGATGGACACTTAGGCTCTTTCCATGTTCCTTAAAATATTTCTTAAAGTAGCAGTGGTCATTTCTATTATTTAGTTGGCAAATGATAAAATAATTTTGAACAAGATGTCTGTACTGTAGTATATCTAATGTATGTATCTGAAAATGTAATAGGTTAAATTGATACTCAGTGGTATATACAATTCCTCCTCTTAGAAAAAGCACACCTCAGATACTTATATTTTTAATATTTAATCTGTTGTAGACATCAAATTTGACATATTATCATACCTCAAAAAACTATACGGATCTGTATGACTACTATTTCTGCTAAATAGGTAATAAAAAATATTTGTACATATAACATAGCAAAATGTTTTGTTGTTTTCAGGGTTATTTATTGTATAGAGATGTGAATAACCACAGCATGACAGCCATAAGAATAAGCCCTGAAACACTGGAACAGGATGGTACTGTGATATTACCAGGTATGTTATTCAACTAGTTATTTGTTTTCTTTATTGGCGATTTTAAGAGATGCGCATGTTAGGCTATTTGGACATATAAATAATGATTAGCAAGAGATAGTACTTGCTTCTAAATAGGTTGAAAAAATCTTGACATACAGAAATTTTATAGTGTATATAAAGTTTATGCATGTGAGGAAAACAGACATCAGAAATATAGTATAAATTGTTTTAGTATTTGTTTACAAATCACTGTGCATCTGCAGCCTGATCCTCCACCCTCACCCCAACAAGACCAATTCAGCTGCTGCATAAGGGGGTGAGCTTACTTTGTTGCTCCTAATAAAACCGTGACTCTGGCTCTTATAAAACTTGGTATGAAGAACCCTTTGTTAATTTTTATTTTTACTTTAATATAAGTGCACTTTGGGTTTTCTTCTTTATGTTAAAGGGTTTTCAGAGATGGATTTTAGAATGGATCAGGAATTTTTAAAAATTCCATCATTTATACTTTTTAATAATACTCTGGTAAGGCACTTTGGACACAGTTCATTTCGCTTTAATTTTGAGGTTGCACGTATGCATTTATCACTTAAATCGCTGTACTGTCTAAATTCTGGGGCAGTGGATCTTAAATTTTGTGGAACACTGGGCAAATGCATAATGTCCATTTTAAGATCTTTGAATTTGCATATACATTTGTTGCATATTGAAGAAGTTTGTTTATATTAAAATATTAAATGTTTAATGTGTCTATCAATAATTTCATGAAGAGCAGCAATATTACATCTAGGCACTTGACCATCTGAAAATGATCAAGAACTACTTCTGAAGAATACATTGGGAAGGATAATTGCTCCCAAGCTGCTTGTTAATTTTTTAATATTCCTTCAACTTCATCAAACATTTATTCAAATGTTGCTATGCATATATATATCTCCAAATTAGTGTACATGCCACCATGTTAAGGTAAATGCCACATTTCATATGTGTTTCAACGAATAAAGCTACTTTGGAAAACAGATAACTTACTAGAGCTCTCATGTAAGTCACTGTTTTCATATATATACATACACATACAGGTTTTTGTTTTCTTTTTTTAAATTACTGCAAGTCCTGGACCATGTCTCTGGTGATGTACCTCCTTATATATGCATATATTAAAAATAATCACATTTATTGTATAGGTCTATATAAGCAAAAAACAAAAACCATTTGTAACCCTACTTCTCATATATAAACATAATCAACATATTGGTAAATATCCTGTCTTTTTCCTGTGTTTAAATGGACATTGTTGTAAAAAAAAAAAAAAGAGAGATATCATATGCCACCTAATGCTTTTTTTTTTTTTGACTATTCCTTTCACTTAATATTCTGCATATAGTTCCAGACCATTAAATAGTCTTTCACAATATCATTTTAATGTCATAAAATATATTCGAATGGAAGTTCCAAATTTTTACCATATAAATTACACTGTAATGAGCATCCCTGTTGATCTTTGTGCATGTCATTTTAGGATAGTGTGTTGGAAGAAAAATTTTTAAACACCCACCCTCCCCCCATACAAGTAGATACTAACACAAAAGATTTACTTCTGAGAAACCCAGATCAGCTGAAAATGGCCTACATATAGCTATTTTGTTTATGATAGAAATATGATAAAAATTGACTTGTTAATGTTTTTGTTCAGTGTAAATCCCTCTACATCATTTAACATATGAAATGCATCTTTCAACAATGCAAGTGTGGCTTTCTGTGTTTCATAAATACGTACCATATTCAAGGTGAAGAATGAACCAAACTTTGGGAGGACAATCCCATGTTGTGTGTCTTCCTAACTGGCAGATGTGGCTTGATATTTTCCTGAAGATGCTGTCTTATAACATTACATGCTGGATAAAGAAAGGATAAAGAGAAAATCTTTTTGAAATCACGCAGCAGGAAGACTTGCCCTCAAGCCAGAAGATACCTGTCATCATTTCTTTGACCTGGACTGCAATTTCTTCAATAGCACTTCCCCACCCCTCACCCCCAACCCGTACTNTCATATCAAGAAGAAGCAGAAGTAAATTGTCAGGTTTATAGATGGTAATGAATACCATATTTAAAATTGACATAAATCTGGTAATTCCTCAAGCTTCATGTTCCAACTTGTCTCATAGTCTAGTTTGTAAATAAGTTATTTTCAACCTTGCATTGATGAACTTAGAACATACTTTTTTCTGTTAATAGTCATTTTAGCCTTTATATGTTGGCATATCTTTTATATTGTATCCTGTGTCATTTACTCTCCGTGTCTGGTGACAAATCATGAGAAATTTTGCTACTCTTCTTGCGCCGCTTCACTCCTCACCCCTGCATTTATCTGAAATTATAATGAGTTTTTCTTCTTTGCTTTTTAGTTTAAAATCTTACTGCTTAGAGCTTGAGAAGCATCTTTCTTGCGCCTCTTTGTATTCTGTACAGTGGACTAGGAACTCTTTCTTTCGATTTCTCCTCTCTTTGATTACCAAGTCTCTTGGGCTACCAGTGGGCCTTGTCTCCCAGTTTCTATTTCCAGTTTGTGATCCCTGAATTCTCTATTTGGTAAGGGTCTGCCTGTGTTTTGCATATTTATAATAAGGAAGTATGCTAGTATGAAGCTCCTGGGCAAAGATACGGAGTAATCCAACTTATTTGGGTGGGCTCCATTACTGCATTCCAAAACCAGAATTTTATGTTTTGTTGATTCAGGTGCAAATAGAAATGAAGTATTATTTTGGTATTGTAATTAATGGAGAGATTCATCCTAGTTCTCTGCAGTTATTTTGAGAAGTGTGTGCTTTTATACTTGCTTGCTGTACATTTGTTTTTCCAAAAGGATACAGTTTATACTTAGATGTTGACTTTGCTTGTAGTTTCATGTTATTCAGTAGCAATCACTAACACGTGTCCCAGTGGTCCTTCTGTAATACTGGTATCCCTTGTTACAGTGGCATCTGTGCATTATTTTGATCAAAGTACATAGTGCACTGTTCCACAGAGATACATACGGCATTGACAAAACACAATATTCCAGCCAAAATATATGAGCGCTTTCAGACAAAAGAAATACATAAACCTAGGTGTGTTTGTTGTATGAAGCAGATGAACATTTAAAATGGATAGCATGCTGTGGGCACCTGGCTGGCTCAGTCAGTATAACATGTGACTTCTGATCTTGGGGTCATGAGTTCAAGCTCCAGTTGGGCATTGGGCTTACTTAAAACAAAACAAAAAAACACAAACGTATATATATAGCATGGCAAATGCTAAAAATGCTCCAAATAACCATTAAACTTCTAAGTGGAAATGGTATAACCAGTTCTGTTTAATAAAGCAAGGGATATCTGTAGCTGGATGCCATAGACCTCAAATGCAGACGCTTTAGGTCTATCTGTATTTTTCTGTGACACTAATGACCGTGATGTATGTCTGAAGGTAGAGTGTTGCCTACATCGCATGTATTGAAATGATTATAACCAACATAGTTTGTTCATCATGGTGCATGTTTATTATCAGACTACATCTAATACTAATTCATTTTGAAATTAGGTGGGCTTTCAGGTCCTTGATTATGGAAGATTTATAAATGTAAGCACAAAATATAATAGTAGTTGAATTATTTAGTTTCTGCTAATTTGTAATTTTTTATTAAAAAGCACAGTATCCCTTTAAGTTTAAGTTTATCCTTATTGCTTGGAGAACTCTCATTCTGACTTCAACAGAGGAGTAAAGTCATTTTGTGAGCTATTTATTTATATTGTAATATAATTACTTTTTCCTCTTTTTGTACAGATTGCCACACTGAAGGTCAGAATATTTTATTCACTGATGGAGAATATATTAATCAGATCGCTGCTTCAAGAGATGTAAGTACTCTGAATCATGAATAGCTGCTGTAAATGGAATCCCTTTCTCATAAAGTATTTGATCTTAATTAGACAGTAAAAAGCCTTGAAAGACCAGTTTATGCAACATAATACTCTGAGTGTTTTATTTCTTTTAGGATGGCTTTGTTGTCAGAATATTTGCCACAAGCACTGAACCTGTGCTACAACAAGAATTACAACTTAAACTGGCCAGAAAATGTTTACATGCCTGTGGCATCTCACTATTTGATCTGGAAAAGGACTTGCATATTATAAGTAAGATAGTCAAATAAGCCTTTCTCCCATATTTAAATTTTCAGATTCTTTATTCTTTTGAATGCTAGTACTATGTTTTGAGCATTGTGCGTTATATTTTGGCAGTTATTTTGCTGTTACTGTAAAGCAGCTTATGAATTAATATGTATAAGTGACTAGGAAATATGACCTTTAAGCAGAGTGTGCTATATGAACACCATTTGAAGGAAGTGACTAGTAATTTTCCGTTTTCATTTTAAATAGAGCAAATGAAAATAAACTTTAATTTGATGAGAATTATAGATAGCACTTAGGGACATCCTTAATTCATATGTTCTATCTTTATTCAATTATTTAAAATTTTGAAAACTTGCACTATAAATATTACTACATTAGTATACATAGTTTCCTCATTGAAACCTTTGATTGCTATTTGAACAGATTTTTAGGACAGCCATAGAATGATCCCATAGATAGTGACAGTAGTAATGGGCCTAAAGAACTGATTAATAATCTTTCATTTGGATGGAAAAATAGGGACAGCCACAGAATATTTCTCAGTCGTAGTATACATTCTCCTAAAGTGTCCTAGTAGTAATTAGGGTCCTGTTTCCCAGGAGGCTCTCAATTTTGGTTTGCCATGCTGTTCTATGTTTAATAGTGCCATTTTTAACTTGTAGGATTTTTTGTAAGACCTACCTTTTTTTGACAATTATCTCATTAAGTTTAATAAACTTGACATGAATGATATGCTTTGCATATTTTATTTAATTATGTAGTGGTTTTATAATTCTTCCATATAACAGTACTGAATTATAATTGTAGTTTTTAAATTTAAAAAGCTCATAAACTAATTAGTAGTTTATATTAAACAAAATAATAAAATATGCCATATATAATTATTTACTTGTAGTTTTTCAGTTTGAAAATATGCATAAGGGTCTTTGTATATGTAGGCACACATATGTATTCAAAATCATGGAGTTGCCACAGGAAGTGTTCTTCTGTAGAAAAGAGCATAGAACAAAGAATCTGATATACCTTAATTCAGATATATGCATGACTGCATGACATTGTTCAAGCCCAAATGACTCTGTGTCTGGACTAACCTCATCAAGTAGACCAGGCAGTATAGTTGTGAAGATTGAATAGGATAAGGTTCATACATTATGTAATGCCTACTACCTAATAATGCTCAATAAAAATTTATTCATTCATTAATTCAAGAAATATCACTGACATTGGGTTTAAACATTTTTTTATATTTAAAAAATCAATTTGGCACTAGTTTGGAACAAATTAAAAAATCTATGGTAATTTTGTCTTTCCTTGGAGTACTGTACATACTGTTAATTTTTTTTTAAGTCAGGCATATGGCATATTTTGTCATCCTTGTTTTTTCTTTTTTGTAATTGAAGTGTAGTTGACACACAATGTTACATTAGTTTCAGGTGTACAACATGGTGATTCAACAAGTTTATTGTCATCCTTGTTTTTGAATGGTATTGAGTTGACTTTTCAGTCATTCAGAATAGTGCAAAATTATGACTTACATTGTCCATATTAAAATACAGTAGTACTTATGAGTCTTGTGTTATCAGGTACAGGATTTGATGAGGAGTCAGCAATTCTTGGTGCAGGGCGAGAATTTGCACTAATGAAAACAGCAAATGGAAAGGTAAATTACTCTGTAGTATTAAAAATGAACATTCTATGTTTTATGAGATAGTTAATTGGTATAATCAGTTGCTTAGTTTATATAGTTCACATGTTTAAACATAATTGAAATTTTGATTTTAAATCATTTAAAATTTTTTTAATATGGTGCAATTTTATTCATGTTGAAATAATATTAAAATTGTGAGATACAAGAGTATAAAACTTTATAAAATTCTACATTTTCACAACTATTTTAATTATGAAGCTTTTTATATAATTTTTTGAGTTGGAATGAATTCATCTTTTGAGTTTATTTTGAGAATACATATTTATTGCAAATGTCTGTCAATGTGCAGAAATATGAAGACTAAAATTTGGGGGAATAGGAGCAAGTAAATTAATTTACAGATCGTAGAGGGCAGTCTAGAAGCTTCTTTCTTATCTCATGGGTGTGAGGATAAAGTAAGGTAATTATAAGAATTTTGAAAATTAAAATTACTAGAAGAGCCTGGGTGACTTAGTCACTTAAGCATCTGACTTTGGTTCTGGTCATGATCTCATGGCTTATGAGTTCGAGCCCCTTGTCAGGCTCTATGCTGATTGCTCAGAGCCTGGATCCTGCTTCTGATTCTCTGTCTCCCTTTCTTTCTGCTCCTACCCTACTCATTTTCTTTCTCTCTCTCTCTTTCAAAAACAAACATAAGAATTAAAAAAAAGAAAATTAAAATTACTAGGCAATTATGGTATATTAATATGTAGGGTATTTTACATTGGGAAAATAAGTTGAGAATTTTATTCATGTCCTACTGTTGTGAAGTTAGAGTGTATTTGTGAAGTATATTTATTCATATCTATTCAGGAGACTTATAATGGAATATTATAGATACCCTGAGTAGATATGACAAAGCTATTATGAACTGGATCTTTAGAAAAAATGTATATATTTCTCTCCTACTGATCTCACAGAAGTTGAATTTAGTGTAAAAGCAGTTTGGTTTCTTGTTTTGTTTTTCAGTAAGATATGAAAGTTTCTTTTTTCTCATGTGAAACCTGGTACACTACTCCAAAGTCATCATAATTCTCTCTCTTTTTTTTTTCTTTGTTTTATAAGATATATTACACTGGCAAGTACCAGAGTCTTGGAATCAAGCAAGGTGGTCCTTCAGCAGGAAAATGGGTTGAACTACCAATTACAAAATCTCCAAAGATTGTACACTTTTCAGTTGGACATGATGGCTCTCATGCCCTTTTAGTTGCAGAAGATGGAAGCATATTCTTTACAGGATCTGCTAGTAAAGGAGAAGATGGAGAGTCAAGTAAGTTGACTAAGAAACTGGACATTCAGTAAAAATATTGTGGAATTTATTAACATGAGGTGTATCAATTTCAATAGCACTAACCTTACCAGATTAATAGAGGATTTTACATTGGGACATAATCAGTTAATAGTGGTGGTGTACTGTTTATTAAAGAACTGGGATTGCTGATTTCATTGTAGAGTTGATTTTCATGAATTTTTATATATGCTTTATGTATATGTTGCTATTCATCTGTTTTGTTCATTGGTGTTATTTTAAAAAACTTATTTATTACAATATATTATTTAAGCCACCCAAAATTTTATAAGGAATTACATTTCAGAATGAAGTAAACCTTATTTATGTAACCTTGTGTAATAGCTTTAGTTATTGGTAACTATTCTTGGTGTTACTTCTCTGTAATTAAATCATTCCTAAACATTGAAAACAATTTTGTTTATCTCTTATCTTTTCTATACTTCTGTTCAGTCTTTCTCAAAGTGCAATTTTTCTCTTTTTGTAGTTTCCCATAACTTTATATGTTTTAGCACAGTGGAGTAGCATCTAATGAGGATTAGGTTTGAAGTCAACATCTTACACATCAAAATCATGTGTAAGTAAAAGTTACTTGGAAAAAAAAAAAAACCATAAAGTGTCTTGCCATCTCTGAAACTTCAGCACAGCCCAGTTTTCCTTCTAGGGTTTGGAGGACATTGTTCTTTCTTCAAGCACCAGATAGCATAGTTGCTGTATACATGTATATGGGCCATGTTATATGAAAAAATATAATGGTATTTTAAGTCCCAGAATTGTGCCCAGCATAGCAACATGTTTTCATTCTGAAAGTCATCAAGAACTGGGATTGACTGAAGGAACAGAAGGTTGATATTTCTTCTCTTTTGTTCATTGCAGGTCTTTAGTTTTTGATAGCAGAGGGTACTTGGATCATCATCCACATTTAAATTTATTTACTCTTTCTCTCTATATATATTTCTCCTCCATTGACTGGGTGTTTAAATACGTGTTTCAATGAATGAGGAAGTGATTTCACTTTCTATGATCTAGTTTAAGAATGCATGTGAGGTTGAGGTAGAGTTCAAGAGAAAAGGGGATTTATATACATACATATTTATATATGATGGTGAAATGGTGTTAATATACATATATATTAATGGAATAGTGTTAATAATGTATAAATAGCTAATACAGAGATTTGGCTCCCCAGAAGTTTGTTAGGAAATTGGTGTTTCTCACTGGAAATATTAACATATAACAAACAAAAGGATCTGACAGTGATAGCCTAAATATGAATTAACCATATGAGGTTTGCAGAGTGACTCATTTTAATTGACATGTTGGGAATCCCAGGTCTTTGTGAAAATAAAGTGTGTCATACATGCATATATTTTTATTTATACATATATGCCTTAAGTTAATTTTATTTGTTTTGTGTTATTTTTTAAGCCAAGAGCAGACGGCAATCAAAACCCTACAAACCTAAAAAGATAATTAAGATGGAAGGAAAGATTGTGGTGTATACAGCCTGCAATAATGGAAGTAGTTCTGTTATTTCTAAAGATGGAGAGCTATACATGTTTGGGAAAGATGCCATTTACTCTGACAGTTCAAGTAAGTTCAACTTAAATACATTTCACTTTTATGCAAAGAAAGTCCAATACGAGACATTATCTATTGGAAAAATGTATCTAGAAAATTAACAGTTCTAGCATGTTTTCTCTACTTTTTCCACAATTCTTTCAGTGAGGGACCATATCTGCACTGTCAGTTCTCAGTAAACATATATTGGATAAATGCACAAATTTTAATCAGTGTTAGCCAACAGGATTTTAGCAAGCAATAGCTGTGCTAAGTACTATTTTTAAACTCTAAATGAGCCCACTCCCAAATTTTGATTCATGCTGACAGTTGAGACCAACTGAGGATCTAAATATTACCACATTAAGACAACTCACATATCACTTGAGAAGAGTTCAACTTAATAATTAATTGCTAGAAATATTCAACGTGTCATATCCCCATATAAGACAATCACTTAGGGGCGCCTGGGTGGCTTAGTCGGTTAAGCGTCCGACTTTCGCTTAGGTCATGATCTCGCGGTTCGTGGGTTCGAGCCCCGCGTCGGGCTCTGTGCTGACTGCCAGCTCAGAGCCTGGAGCCTGTTTCAGTCTGTGACTCCCTCTCTCTCTGACCCTCCCCTGCTCACGCTGTCTCTCTCTTAGAAATAAAACATTAAAAAAAAAAAAAAAATTTAAGACAATCACTTAAACTTCCAGTCAGAAATTTCATTCTGTTTTCCTTTTTTACAAAGAAATGCACAGGCTTTACATATTCATCTCATATAAAACCCTGCCAAGTAGGCTGTTGCAATCATACTCATTTCTTAAGTGCTAAGAAGAAAATCTAGCAGCCAAATATGACAAGTTTTTGAGATTAGAGTTTATAAATATAAAACTCTTTATTTGGCCAGTCCCACTCCACATATCCACTCATTACAATAATTTGGTTTATCAGTTACTCAGTCATGTAACAAGTAATTCTTAAGACCCTATCATGTACAAGACAACTGTATTGGAAACTGTGGATGTAATAGTAAATATAAGAGAGGGAGAATCCTGCCTTAACTATCTAAATAGGAGGATAAGCAGTTCATCAGTTCTAAATCAGTTATGTTACCAAAATCATTTCCCCAGGGTACTACCAACAACATGTCACATGAGCATCTAAATGAGTCTAGGGAAAGCTTTCCAGACAAAGTAATGGCTAAAGTAGAGCTACACTAGCCAAGCTCCGTGATTAGCTCTGCCTGAAACTACTGACACTGTTCCCAGCAATAAGACAGGAAGGATTCACAAAATGTTGTATTTGTTTTGAGGATCTGAGAGACAGTTGAGCATTATACAACTTAACTATTAGATAGGTGTGGTTTAATGGTTATGAGTACAGACCTAGATCCTGGCACTGCCACTGTTTAGTTGGCTAATAGCTAACTTAAATTTTTTAACTTTTCAGAGATCACTTTCATTTTTTTTTTTCCATCTTCAAAAGGGAGCTAATGACAGTACCTGCTTCATATGGTTGTTATAAGATTATAGGAGGCAATGCTTATGAAATGCCAAGCACAGAGCCTAGCACATGTAAGGGCCCAAAACATGTTAATGAGTACTGTTAGTAATAAGAAGTAATACTGGTAAATTTATGTGTCTTTTTCAAGTATGCTAAATACTAAAAATAGGACTTTTTGAGCTAAATATACCTAAGTAATGTAGGGTGGAAGAGGAAGTCACCATAGGAAAGTAGTATCTGAGAAAACAATGTAGAATAGCTTTCCCAAAGTGTGATACAAGAATTATGTTATTTGTAATTTAAATAAAACAAATACTTCAGTTTTTTTTTTTTAACTCTTAGTATCTATTGGAAATACTCAAAAAACTTTGATTGCTACTGTTGTTACTACTTGATAAGTTTAAAAATGTTTCAGTCAATTTAAGATTGATGCAAAAAAACATTAAGATTATGTGAGTTGTGCTTGGATATGGCACATACAATGAAAGTTACATGTGAGTAAGTGAGGTTTAGGAGCTGGCTAAACTAGCTAGCTGTTGGATTTTGTAAGAAAGCACTGAAGGTTAAAACGGATTGGAAAAAGCTGCTTTGGAACATTTCACAGGTTTCTACAGAAACAGTGTTATTTCAGTATACCCTGGCAAGCATTTTACTTTGTTTTGCTGAAGCAAGGCAAAGCAGATAAAGTACACGATTTATAAGCTCCTTTGTGCTTGGACCAGGAAGTTTCAGAACTGGTGACCTGTGTGAGGGTTGTTGAGAATTGTTGGCATTTAGAGGAAACATTCAGGAGAAGCAAGCTTGAGTTAATGGCCATAGGAAAGATTTGTCTGAAATCTGGATGATAATGTGTTAAGATTCTGAAGCTTCATTACAAACCTACAAAATTAATTTACTGATACCCAGACAGTCTTTTGGGCACTTATTTCTTTTTGGTGGGTTATTTTATCCTAGAAATAAAAAGTTCTGTATTGAGGTGGTCCTTTTATAATGCTGATGATTTACTAGACTCAGAGAGGTTTTATTGTTGTTTCTTAACAAATTTGTATCTTTTCTTTAGGTTTGGTAACGGATTTGAAGGGTCATTTTGTAACTCAGGTGGCTATGGGCAAAGCTCATACTTGTGTGTTAATGAAGAATGGAGAAGTTTGGACATTTGGTGTAAATAATAAAGGACAGTGTGGACGAGACACTGGTGCCATGAACCAGGGGGGTAAAGGTAGGTGTTGGACATGTGGATATTAAATTTTATGTCCTCTTCTCATTAGATTTTCAGAACAACCTGGTAAAGAATCTTACTCTTCAAAACAAGTGGTTCTTTAATTTCATACTTATGAATTAAGAAAACCACTGAATTTATTTGATGTTATATCACTGAAACAACCGAGTATACTTTAGACTTTTAATTTTTGAGCAAATGAACTTGAATGTTTTACTTTCTTTTTAAGTTTGTTTGTTTATGTATCTGTGTGTATGTAATACAAGTAATCTCTACACCCAACATGGGGCCTGAGCTCATGACGCCAAGATCGAGTCACATGCTCTTCTAACAGAGACAGCCAGGCTCCCCTATTTTTCTTAATTTTGTATAAAATTTAATAGCACCTCTTTGACTTAGTATGTTGGGTGACTAGATTATTCTAGAAAAGTACAGTTTTCAAAATCTTAATTATTGGCTCCTTTAAAGGACATATTTTTAGTTTAAGTTTTTTTTTTTTTTTTTAAGTTTATTTAATTTGAGAGAGAAAGCGTGGAAAGGGCAGAGAAGAGGAGAGGGAGAATCCCAAGGCTCCACAGTATCAGCAGAGCCTGATGTGGGGCTTGAACCCACACGATAAATCATTACCTGAGCCAAAATCAAAAGTTGGACACTCAACCCGCTGAGCCACCCAGGCATCCCTACACATTTTCAGTTTTTTTTTTTTAATGTTTTTTTAATGTTTTATTTATTTCTAGGAGAGAGAGAGAGAGAGAGACAGCATGAGCAGGGGAGGGTCAGAGAGGGAGTCACAGACTCTGAAATAGGCTACAGGCTCTGAGCTGGCAGTCAGCACAGAGCCCGACGCGGGGCTCGAACCCACGAACCACGAGATCATGACCTAAGTGAAAGTCGGACGCTTAACCAACTAAGCCACCCAGGCGCCCCTCACACATTTTCAGTTTTAACCGCATTTCGCAGCAGTCTGTCTGGCAAATATTATCTTCCTGTTTAATAGCACATGCTACCTGTAATTTAGTCAGTTCCTGACAACTGAAAAGGATCCTTACGAATATTTGACCCTTTACCAAAAGCCGAATTGTAGATGCACCTTATTCACCATATGCTTTGCCCTAACACAAAGGCTGTTGACAGGAACGGGAGCTTATCCTTTGTCATGCTTGTGGTGCTTTTGGTTTTGGTAATAGTTTATGTCTACTTCATTCTTGCTCTCAATTTTTACTTCCAGCTGCTATCAGTGCTATCCTGTACCCTTCATTCCAGTTGCTGGTTTTCTGTTTTTAATTGTGTGTGGGCTGGAGAATAGGAAATAGATAACATATTATCAGAACTAAGCATTGAATTGTGTTTAACATACAAAAGAGTTTGAGGATTAATATTTAAAAATTAATATTTGTATGAATTAACATAAACAGTTTTGGGACTTTCATGATGGAAGACTCATCTGAATATCAAGAGGGCATTATTTTTTACCTTATGTATATGTGCATGTACTTAAAATGCTTTAGTTTTTAAAAAGAGCAAGTCTGTTAGAGCACACTGATTTTTAAAAAGAAGGAAGAACAAAAGAATGGAAAGAAATGGAACAAACATTTCCAAAATGGAAATGTTTTTTCTTCTTGCTAAAATACTGACCATAGTTTTGGATAATACCTACTAGGCAGAAAGGAGAGAAGCAGTTTAGTTTTCTATGTGCAATATAACTATATTTTTTGAATTAAAAAATATTTCTTTATTATTCTGAAACTTTTGAAAATTTAGCATACATTTACATCTATGTTCTGGAATATTACTGTAAATTTTATAATAACTAAAATGAAATTGTTAAGAGATTTTTTTACTTTGTAAAAAATCATACCTACTCTGCTAGTAAGTAATGAATTAGAAAGCAGACTAGTAGTGTAAGACATAAAATGAACATAGATTATATAGAGTCATAAAGAACACAAAGGGCTTTTAAAGATTTTTTTTTTTAAAAAGAAAGGAAAAGTACAGGGCGCCTGGGTGGCTCAGTTGGTTAAGCATCCAACTTCGGCTCAGGTCACAATCTCGCAGACTGTGAGTTTGAGCCCCACGTTGGGCTCTGTACTGACAGCTCAGAGCCTGCTTCCGTTTCTGTGTGTGTATCTCTCTCTGCCCCTCCCCTGCCCACTCTCTGTCTCTCTCTCTCTCAAAAATAAACATTAAAAAATTAAAAATAAATAAAAATAAAAGAAAGGAAAATCTCCTGCTGCTGCTCATGCTGTATCTTAAAAATAAATAAACATTAAAAAATTTTTTTAAAGTTGAATGAATTATAACACAATTACATAAGTTGTAATTGAGGTAGAAACAGGTTTTGAGGAAATAGTGACTAACTCCTTGCGAAAAGTGGTAAGTCCTTTCATGGCAGTTGACTTCCGAGCTAAGTTTAACTGAATACTGAAGAGGAGTTTCTCAGGTAAATGAGGTAGAGAGATACAAATGGAGCAGGAATGAACAAAGGTCCTGAGCATGTGAAAGGACATAGTATGTTTAGAAAGCAAAGAGGATTTAGGTTAAGACAGAATGTAGTTTGCGCAGAAGAAATGAGGTTACAGAAAATTTAAGCCACATTGTGACTGTATCTTGCTGAAGAATTTTGTTCTTTTAAAGACCTTGGAAAAACAATGGAGGTTTGTAAATTGAAATCATAGGGTCAAGTATATGTTTTAAGAAGCTGATTGCCAGTAGTGGGAGGATATTCTAGAGTGGAGGGACTCATGGCTTAGGGCATAGCTGAGAGACTTTCTGTGGTCTGTTAAAAGACAGTGTTGGCAGTGAAGATGGAAAGGAGGGATTAAAATCAGCCAAAGTTAAAAGTATGAATGATTGGCAGAGAGTAACAGTTAAGAGGTATTCCTACCTTCCCTCTTTTTGCAGAAAGGAAATGAGGAGAGCATTTATTTGTGGTCCCTAAATTAAATTATATTTTTGTTACTCTTCTATTTTAGCATTCCTTTGTATATTCATTTGGATTAGTATATGTGATAGGTGTTTTTTAGACATGGGAATAATCTACATGAAGGTTACAAATTGATCTGTCATGTAGGGTTTGGAGTTGAAAATATGGCAACAGCAATGGATGAAGACCTGGAAGAAGAACTAGATGAGAAAGATGAGAAGTCCATGATGTGCCCTCCAGGCATGCATAAATGGAAGCTGGAACAGTGCATGGTGTGTACTGTCTGTGGAGACTGTACAGGCTATGGAGCCAGTTGTGTCAGTAGTGGGCGTCCAGACAGAGTCCCTGGAGGGTAAGAAAATCATTCATAATGAAGAAATAAAATGTTAGTAGAATGTGCAGAATGTGCACAACACATTTCTTTTCAAAATTGTTTTGTGTTGTTTCTTGAGGGGATATTGGCATTTACATGTAATTCTAGTAATTGTTTTCTATTACGATAATTTCTAATTTAGTATCATTTATATTGCTTTTCTTTCTTTCATTTGATTTAAACCTTTATTTAAAACAAGTCATATATTTCTTCAAGGTGTAGGGCTGTCCCTTAATTTGTATTCTTTTCCTGAGACTGCTTTAATACCAAATATCTATTCAGTTTTGTTGAACATGAATCTTTTCTGGATGGAAGTATCAAATATCATGTAAAATATTCAATTAGGGACATACAATTTTCTTTCTTTTTTTTTTTTTTTTTAAATTTTTTAATGTTTCATTTATTTCTAGGAGAGAGAGAGAGAGAGAGACAGCATGAGCAGGGGAGGGCCAGAGAGAGAGGGAGTCACAGACTGAAACAGGCTCCAGGCTCTGAGCTGGCAGTCAGCACAGAGCTCGACGCGGGGCTCGAACCCACGAACCGCGAGATCGTGACCTAAGCGAAAGTCGGACGCTCAACCGACTAAGCCACCCAGGCGCCCCTAGACATACAATTTTCTTTTAAGTTAAATTTATGTTCACAATTTTGGGTGTTCTAGAAACTGTCACTTCTTAGATTTCTTTTACTCTTGTTGGACCTTTTTTTTTTTTTCAGAATCCTGTATTATCATTATTTTAAAGTTAATATGTATGTGAATTTGGCAGAATTGGAATGCAATTTTTTCCCTAGAATTTTGGGTCCTGTTTCTGTTACCAGTATTACATAATGGGGCATTCTTTGTAAAGAAATTAATTATGATAGATCTTTGTATTATGATAGACCCGATCTTTGTAAGATCAGATTACTTATGATAATTAGCAGAGTTTGAGAAGTGGGAGTGAGGGATCTTGTGAAGAAAAGCCCAGAGCCAGGACAGCCACCCCTGCATCTCTGGCCTCCCTCTCTGACACCTCTTTAGTAGTCGCACATAACGTCTGCATCTACTATAAGTGTATTTCTAGGTTTGTACTTGGCCTAACATAGGAAAAATAAATCATATATAACAGGCCTTTAATTTTAGACTTTTGTAACATTATGATTTTTTAACTGTAGGTTTTCTTTGCATTTTCAGCATATGTAAGAACATTTTGGCTCTCTATCAAAGGATAATATTTCTTCTACAAGGCTATATATTTGGCTCTGTTTGTTATAGTTAAGTCTCTAATTTGTTTATTTTTAATTTAATTTGGATACAGAAAATCTATGATTTTTTTAAAACAACATTGGAGTTGAAATTTGTCCTCCTGCATCTCTCTCAGGCTATTTCTATTAAAATCAAGTGTCCCTAATCTCTGAATGTAAACTGTTGATAAGTATCATAAATGAATTTCTGAATTCTCTGATCCTTTCTAAAATTAATTATTATTCTTTATGTGCTTTTCCCCAGAGGTTTACTGTCAGTTTCCAATAATTATTTTTAGACCTAAATCGATAGTACCTAACCAAATACAATAGTTTATTAATGAGGCAGAAATGAATAAACAAAATAAAATCATCATAGGACTATATGCCAGGACATTCTGCACCATTAAAAATGACTTCAATTATTATAAAATTGTGACTGTATATCTTAGAATAAATTAAGAATGCCACATTATCTTTTAAACAGTTCCCACAGGCAATTCTATAGGGCAGATCATCAGTTTTTACTCCAGTGGTTAGTGATCATCCAAAATGTCAGTAATGCTTGCATTTTAAACCCAGGAATTTCACAGGGCACCTAGCTGTGTCTTTCAAAATTGCTGCCAGGTAGATCCTTTCCCTTGCACCACCACAAACCTGGATAACCATAGGCTCAGCTCAGCAAAGCTGTCTAAACATTTTTAGTTCCAATCCAACAAATGACATGAAAGCTATGACTTCTGCATATACAAAATATGTGACTAAGAGGTTAGTTGTTCACTGACCCTGTAGCCAACTTCTGGGAGTGTTGTAGTCTTCCTTATGTTATAATCAGATGTCACACATCAGTTCACAACTGATAAGAAAAGGACAAAGAAGATGGAAAAGAACAGGTGATTGGACACAGTGAAAGGAGTGGATGAGAGATGAAGGCATATAAAGAAGGGAGGGAAAAGGAGACTTAATGTATGAAGCTGGCAAGCTGGGCTCACTTATTGATGGCTATCCACACCTTCCTTAAGTTAGTTGATGGAGAATAGTGTGGTTTGGTAACCAACAAACCCATCCAGATCATTTAATAGTAAACTGCTGGTGCTTTACTAATTGTGATAACTTTTAAAAATATTTGTTAATAGTCGTTTTGAAGATAGCAAGAATCCATTTGTGTTTTTTGTAGGAATATACCAGTTATACCCATGAGGAGCTTATTCATAAACTCTTGTGGTTTTTTTTTTAAGTTTATTTATTTATTTTGAGAAAGAGCAAACGCACACGCGCATGTGAGAGCCGGGGAGAGGCAGAGAGAGAGAGAGAGAGAATGAATGAGAATCCCAAGCAGGCTTCACACTGTCAGTGCAAAGCTTGACCTGGGGCTTAAACTCACTAACCGTGAGATTCATGACCTGAGCCAAAACCGGGAGTCAGACACTTAACTGTTTGAACCATCCAGGTGCCCCTAAATTCTTGTTTTTTGTTATTCCATCCATTCATATCTATTCAGTTCTTTAAAATGGGCACGTCCTGATCTAAAGGAGTGTTATCATTGCAGACTCATGTAACTTAATTTCAAAAACGCAGAAAAGATGGTTATAGAAAAGAGTTTTAAGGAAAGAGTGGATTTCAGGTAATTTTTTTTTCTTTTTTTAAAGAATCTGTGGGTGTGGTTCCGGAGAATCTGGCTGTGCTGTTTGTGGATGTTGCAAGGCATGTGCAAGAGAGTTGGATGGTCAGGAGGCAAGACAAAGAGGAATTCTTGATGCCGTCAAAGAGATGATACCTTTAGATCTTCTGTTAGGTAATTTGATGGATTGTATGATACATCTTGTCCTCAGCTTAGTAATGGAACAGTTTATATTAGTATATGTTAAAAAATTAATAGTTAACTATTCAGTACTGCTTGTATGGTAACTGACAATATGCCATTAATTAAATGATAAGGTTCTTTTTCTTTTTTTTGCTAAGATTCTTCGAGTAAAAATAATTTGTGTTTGCATTAGTGTTTTGTTAGCTTTTACTTTCTTGAATTTCATATAGTTGTCTCATAATTATTATTGTATCTATATGTGTTTTTTTTGTTTGTTTTTTGTTTTTGTTTTTTGGTAAATCATCTAGCTGTCCCAGTACCTGGGGTTAACATTGAGGAACACCTTCAGTTACGACAAGAAGAAAAAAGGCAGCGTGTAATCAGGAGACACAGATTAGAGGAAGGAAGAGGTAAGATGTAGCTGCATCAATTTTCTTACTCTGTGCTTAGACCCCTGAAAAGTTTATAGTAACTCATGAAAATAATATGAAAATATTCAGGGTAAAAAGTTATGCTAATCAATAGGGTGTTTACAGAAAAAGGCAACCATATTAAGAATTGTGCCCTCTGTCACTAGCAATGACAACTTTAAAAAAAAATATATGAACTATAAACACCGGTGTTTTACTCAGAGTTTGGACTCGTGGTTGTTATTTAACCGTGAACAACGAATTAATTTAATAATAGTATTTTAGTTTCTGTTTTCTTAGAAATCTATGATCATTATCATTTGAGCATGTTTCCAACATTCTTCTTTCAATCCAGTGCATAATTATGCTTTTATATACCTTTTTTGAAAAAAGCTTTTCCTGGTTATGAACAGTAAGGGTAAATTGGAGAGTTTGCAGGTTTTAATTGGAAAGATAGATATATTGTTTCTCTTTTGCTTATTGTTTATGACCCTTTCTCAGCCTGAAAATACATTTCACTGTGGTTATAATAGATATCTTAGTATACATCCAACAAGGAGAGATCAACATAAATATCTCTAAAGCTGTTGTTGCCCAGTAAAATCTTTTCTTTGTAGGATTGAGACAGATGGTTAGAGAGATCTGTGATTTTATTCCTCTGCTAGACAAAATCTTGATTGGAAATATTTACTGATATTGTATATTTTAAATGCTGACTAGAAATGACATGATTTGACAAATGAGATAAAACCAATTATCCATTTAACTGCCATTACAGATTTTTTTCTAGGCACTTTTTTTAACCTAAAGTGGAGTAAGTCATAAAATATATATATATATATATATATCACACATGTGTAAATTCTGTTTTTATGAAACTTAAGTTGTAAAACATACACTTGGAACTTGAAGACTGTTCATTATAGGATCTGATAAAGAACATTGATTGATTGACACAGGAATATTTGCTATTAGTTTGGCTGTGTTTACATAAAATTATTACCTTTCAAAACAATTCATGTTAATGAGAATGTGTATACTATCATTATTTACATTATATAAATATGGGGGAAATTGCATATTAAATGTTTTATAGAAAGTAGGGTAAAATTTAAGTTCTAGGTCTTCATGACATCGTAATTGAGTGCTAATTTCTTTTAATGATATTATTTGTTTAAGGATAATTATCAATGTCTACAATGTTACTACCTGCTTTGTCTTTTTTGGGGAAATAGTAGGTTGAATCATATGACTTGATCTACAAAAACCAGCAATTTCTTATGTACCAACCAAAGTATAGCAGATCTTTATGATGACATGTAATTACTTGTTATGTATTGTGTTAATTATTTTCTCCTTCTATAAAAAAGCTATTCTTTTCTAGCTAGTATATATTTACATAATAGAAGTAAAAGAACACCGATTATGCATTAGTTCAACAAAATTTTGTTATTGCAGAATATTCTTTTGCCATTTATTTATTTATTAAAGTTTATTGTTTATTTTGAGAGAGAGAAAGAGAACAGCATCAGGGGAGACAGAGAGAGAGGGAGAGAGAGAATCCCAAACAGGCTCTGCACTATCAGCTTGGAGCCTGACAGGGGGCTTGAACTCGACATGGGGCTTGAACTCACAATCCCTGAGATCATGACCTGAGTGGAAATCAAAAGTAGGACACTTAACCAACTGAGCCAATGAGGTGCTCCCTGCCGTTTATTTTAAAATGTTTCATAGACCTTTAAAACCTAAACTCGAACCTTTTAAAGGTTTAAAAAACTCCATTATTTAAATACTTACAGAAATTCTATTACTGTATTTGATTTTACCAACACAGAATTATGTTGTAGGCAATTCATGTATATTTTCTGACAAGTCCATTTTGTCTGCATTCGTCAGGATATAGAAAGACTTCTTCAGATTATTGGTGCACAAAAATTTTGTTGTTGTTGTTTTTTTGGTTGAGCTCTTTCTTCCACATACCATCTTTCATTTCTGTTAAAATACAATATGTAGTAAATATCTTTTCTTAATGGGTTAGGATCTTCATTTTGAACCTTAATTATGGCATTAGTTGCCTTACACACTACTGACATTTGTGCATACTAGAGCTATGTCCTTGCTTTGCACAGTCACCATGGTTACTGTGGAACTCATGCAGTGAGGACATAGTTGCAATCTGCATTGTGTTTCATTTACCACAGTACAGTGCAGAAAGAAGCATGCTTAGAAATTTTATTTTGTAAAAATACTTTTAAATGAGAATTTCAGCTTTGTACCCCCTTTTTAAAAGTCAAACTTCAGGGGAACTTGAGTGGCTCTGTTAGTTAAGTGTCCCGACTCTTGATTTCAGCTTAGGTCATGATCTCATAGTCATGAGATGGAGCCCTATAGGGGGCTCTGCACTGAGTGTGGAACCTGCTTAAGATCCCCTTCNCTCTCAAAAAAATTTTAAAAAGTCAAACTTCAGATTCTTATTCAATGATTTTAGAAAATTCTTATATTAAATAGTTGAAAACCAGTGTGTTGATAGGATACTTTTATATTATCTTTATATTCTTTCCCAGCATATCGTTATAAGCAATTTTCTAAGAAATTTTATAGGAAAGAAAAATATTTATAAGAAAGCAAAATAAAATGTACATGGAATTATACTCACACTTGCATAGGAAAAAAGCTAGAAAAGTAAATACCAAAATGTTAGTAGTGTTTTTTTTCCTGAAAAGTAAGTTTACAGGCGATTTTGTATTTTGTTCCTTATGATGTGTAATCTCTAATATGTGTATTACTTTATAAACAAAATAAGAGTTATGTTTTAAAACTTAAGCCATTGTTTCTTAAAAAAAAAAGACTATTCTAAGGCATTGATACTTTACCTTTGCTTTTTAAAAAATATTTTTGTTTTAATTGAATGGAGCAATCCTTTTCAGGTACTGTGCTCTTTTCAATATGTTAGGGCAGTGGTTCTCAAAGTGGTCTCAAAGGGACCAGCATCACTGGGCACTTATTACAATTGCCTATTCTCAAACCCCACCTCAGACCTACTGAATCAGAAATTCAGGGAGCAGAGCCCAGCAAACTGTGTTTGAACAAGCCTACCAGGTAATTCTGTGTATGCTAAAGTGTGAGAACTGCTCCAGGGACCTTCTACATCAGAATACCTGGGCCTGAGTCAGAATTTCTGCATTCTGCTTAAGGAGCTACAGAGTATTGTTTGTTTTGTTTTGTCTTCACAAGGAAGACGAATGCCAAATAAGTTTTTAGTGTTCCAACTGGCACACATACCTGTGGGGATTTTTTCCTTAGCCTTTACTTAGTACATTTTAGATGCTAACCGTTTAGTGATGTTGGTAATTACACTCATTAGTAATTGTCTTTTACCTGTGTTGAAATTTCATAACTTCAGGATTAAGTTATACTAAATTATTTTACTTGATTCATCTCTCCCATCCTATTTATCAAGTTTGTGTTATTTCAGAGTTGATCTGAATTTTAGAACCTAGTTCTTGTATTAAAACTTGGCTTGGACTCAGGCCTATAGATATAATTTAGCTGCTGTTTCTGACATAGTCTTCTATAATGGAATATGCTTTTGAAACCTGAAAGAGCAGTGGTATTACTAAATTTTTACTATTTTAGAACTTTGTGTTTATATTTCTTATATTATTCTTTTTGATAATATTTTTCTTAAATGTATATTCTTAGGTACCAGTGTATTCATGTACATATTTTGTTTTATTGACATTTGTGATAATTTTTAAAACCTTTTAGTTTATACAGGGTTTATGATATTTAGATTCTCTATGTCTTATTTTAACTTTATTGGTGAAATGCTTGTCCATGGAATTTTTAAGTAAAACTCTAATTCATCAGAAGAACTGCTGGGTGATTGTATCAATGATCTTATCTTTATATTCCTTCTTAGTGCTCTATTGTAGGGAAAAACTAAGCTCAAATAATGTTGGCTATTTTCCTTTTTTTCTTTTCCTCTTAATGTCCTCAAACTTCCAAAATTGTGAGCTGTAGTGGGTGAGCTTATATCCTGGCTTGCCTGGGAGTCCCATTTTATGCTGACTGTCCAGGCCCTCTTAACTCTCAGTAGAGTTTCAGTTTGAAAACAGGTTATGTGGCTAGAAAGGATGTATAGCTTGGCAGTTCAGAGTAAAGATTCTGAAGTTAGTCTTTGTTTCAGATCCTGGCTTTTTAAGTTTTGCTGGGGATAGATTACCCTGGAGTTTACTCACTCTGAACCTTCATTTCCTTACCTTTAAAATGAGGGTGACGACTGTACATACCTGAGTAGGGATGCTAGGGAGTATTAAATGATATGCATAAAAATGCCTGATATAGACTAAACCCAAAGTAAATATTTGATAATGATAATAATGGTAATGATAATGATGATGCTAGTGGAGTTGGGGTATTTAGTGGACTTGTATTTTCTTTGGATTTGATTCTTTTCTAGCCCTGGCCTTGACTTGATTGCTTTTCTCACAACATTGTATGCTAATCACAACACTTTGGTTATTATTAACAAAACCCCCACAGCTTCTGTAGAATAAGACAGGTTCCATTTTGTTAGGGGAAAAAATCATTTTATTATAGTTACAAGTTAGAATGTAAAAACAAATCTATTATAGTTAGTCTAATTTCAGAGTAATTGAGTTGGGTTGCTATTGATTTTTAAGCCCCTAAAGTTATTAAGTTTTCTTGATTTGACATATCAAATCCAATATTGTTGATCTTTCAATGTTTCATGAAAGTCCCTTTTTAAATTAAAATATATAAAGCCTCTCTTTACTCCTTTTTTCTGGTTCCTACCCCCATTTCCCCCCATATCTGTGAACCTTTGTACTTCTACTACTACTTTTATTAGGTCTCAGGATATGAATTATTTTCTACTCTTGTACCCTGAAACTCCCTATGTGCCCATCCTTAAGGTTCGCTGGCTGCCCCTTAAAATGCTTAATTGTGTCATAACACACAGTCATAATTTCTTGTTGAGTTGTGCATAAACTCTTCGTCTCTCTCATTAGACTGTGATAGCAGAGATAGGGTCTTGTTTTTCCAAGAGTTCCCAGGACTTAGTGTGGTGCCTGAAATTGGTCAGTACTAGTTATGTCTTTGTTGACTAATTGAAAATATTTCAGGAGTTCTCATGACCTTTACAATAAAGTTTCATGGTATAAAAAGACTTTAATTATTATATGTATTTCCAAATTCATTTCCCACCACTGTCTGCTTCATAACCCTATATTCCATCCATTTCAATGATGTGTGTTTTTAATAACTATATAATATTGTTTTACCTCTGAATGCTTTTACAAATCCTGTTTCTTTTGCCTGGATTGTCCTCTCTTCTCTTCCTTCTCTCTTGGCAAACTTTTTCTCATTCTTTCACCCAAGTTGAGTGATCAGTTTTCATCCTTCAGGATGTGTATGAATATCCTTTATCAAACATATTGTAATTCTTGGTTTGTATTTCTTTCTTCCCTAATGGACTGAATTCTGAGATCTGTGTCTTTGTCATGATATTCATGATACATGATATCTGATATCTATTACATTAAAGATAAAAAATGGCAAATAAATACGAAAAATTATTTCAGTCCATGGGACACAAGAGTGTTTTAGAACCTGATAGTCTGGTATTATAAATGGTGATTTAAATTGAGCTCAGATGTTATACTTTCTAGGTGTAATTGCCTGTGAGCATTCTTAATTTTTATATCAAAAGATTCTAAAAAGATTGAATTTAGTGAGAAGCTCAACATCTATGATTATGGGTATAGTATTTTATGGGAAGAAATAATATCCCAAGCAGACTATAGAATTCAGAAAAGGGTAATATAACTTAATATTACTGTTATTTTGATATTTATAATTCATTTGGGTAGTTAGAAAGTGTATTATGCTTTTTAGAGTGATTTATATTATTTGCTTTGGTAAATTAACTGAAAATGAATGCATGTTGAAGAAATAAGACATTTTGTTCGTATTTGTATAATCTTAGCTTGAAAATAACTGTTACTACATTACTAGGAAATAATATTTCATTTTTCTATTAACTTTAGCATATTTCTATCTATAGTAATCATAGGATATGTTATTCTTGGTTTTTCATAGAACTGGTGCTGTTTGCATTTTTATCTCTCTTGAGAGATAATTAGAATATATTTTTTCTACCCATTTTTTAATATTTGATGAAGGGTGCTGTGATGTTGAAATTTATTATAGGGCAATAGTTTTATATTGTACCATTGTTAGAAAAAATAATTATAGCTGAAGAGGTATAGAGAATCAAGAAAAAACTGGCTTTAATTAAAAATAGTGCTTATATACTGTCAATTCCTTTTTCATATACTGGTAACTTCTTAACTGTCAAATGTAGAATATTTTGGAATTTGCAGGCATTTTTGATGTTCCTCAAACTCAAAGAACGTGTAATTCTATAAGAACTAAAATTTTAAGATACAATTTAAAGATTTCCATTCTTTTCAAGCTAAATGATAATAAGGAAAAACAAATTTTAAATTTTATTGAAATTAATTTTGCTATTGGTTTTGTTTTTTCTTGGCTATAAGAGGAAATAACTATAATCTGTATGAATGTGCATTTGTATATATGTATTTACATACAAATAGTAGAACTTCAGAAAGAAACTATTTTATCAGAGAATCATAAATGTTCCAAATGTTAACTTGGGTTTATTCCCCCCTTCTTCATCAATATGAAGTTCAGCTTATCCTTGTTTCTGATTTTGTGTATGTGGTTACAGAAATCACATATAGTTAGATTTATTCTTCTTAGAAAATTAAATATATCATCTATAATCCTGTCTTCATAAAGTAGTGATTTAATACATGCATACATACACACGTGTGTGCGTCCATATGTGTATATGCATGTATCAGATCATAGTAATTTTGGTTTGGTTTGTTTTTTTGCTATTTTGATTTCTTACCTCTGACAAAATGTACTTAAGTCAGTAACATTTATCTTGGTTTGTGGCAAGATTGATGTGGATATTAAATCTTGAAGACTGTTAACATTTAATCATTTAAAAATTAGTGAGTTTTGTTATTTTAATAGGAAAGACATTTGTTTTCAATGAATGCTTGGTTTACTAAGTTTGAATATATATGATATTAAAAGTGTAATATAATTTGATTTATTCTAATAGAATTCTCTGATTATATACTTGAGACTTAGTAATTACATGATATTTTTATGAATATAAAAGATAGAAATTATACTTTATCAACTGTATTTCAGACATTAAAACTTGATTGTGGAATGGTGAATAGGTTATGATTGGGGTTTGGGAGATTACGTAGGGGGATTAGGAGACAAGTATAATGTCTAAAACAGTAAAGAATACATTTCCATGCTTTTAGTTTGAATTATTTTTGTTCATTGTAGTGTTTTCATTTTGTGAGCTTTTCTATGCACATACAAAATGTTTCTCCTCAGGCCCCCTTGTATTTGCTGGTCCTATTTTTATGAACCATCGAGAACAGGCTCTAGCCAGACTCAGATCCCATCCAGCTCAGCTAAAGCATAAACGGGACAAGCACAAAGGTATTTGGTCTTCCTTATCAATTAGGTGGGATACTTCCCCAGTTTCCTCCACTCACTTAAATTTTGTCTCTGGGAAAATGCACAAACCTAATTCTTCTACTTTGCTTCTATCATTATATAGCCTGAGGAGAAAGAACATGCTGAAAGTTGTACTGTTTGTCAGTGACTGTCAATCTTATTTCTTTTTATTTGTTAACTTTAATAAAGAAGACATTTTACAGTGTATCTTTTTCTTTACCATTTCTTTTCAAATTTCATAAAGTTAAAGGAAAATGGAAAAATAATTATTTCTTTCTATTTTTTATTCTTTATTATCTGCTCTTATATGACTGCTATCTGACATTTTATAGTCCTTTTTAAAAAATATGCTGTTTGCTTTAGAATTAACAAAATTACTAAATTCAGTGTATAAAGTGATAGAGAGTTGACTGCTATTATGCTTTTCCATTTTATTTTAACATTAAAGTTTACATTTACAATGCACACGAACTACTTGGTATTTGAGTTAAGTGGTGATAGATGTAAGCAAAGAGTGAGTTATGTAGACCTATTCTAGTCCTTGAAAACTGTCAGAGGTCTAAACAAGTCTGTGAATGACTAGCAGTCCATTTCTGTGTAATTCTTTGAGATCTCACCATTCTGAATTAATCAGAAATATTCTTCAAGGAAGCTTATTTTCTTTTAAACTACAGCTATGGGTCTTTTAAACTACCAGGTCAGGAAAGAATTTAATCCAGAGAGTTTATAAATTTATTTATTAATTCTGCCTTGAATCATGGCATGTGACAAGTTTAACTAACAGTTGCTGTTTTCTTAAATGCCCAAGATACACCCTGCAAAATAGAAGAGAAAGTTTTAAAAATATACGATCCATATAGACAAATTACTCTGTTTTGTGTCTTGTTTTTTCCTTTGCTACAAAACTAATTACAGACTAATTTTATTTTTAAACTTTCACATGCAATATATTATAATCCACTTTATTTACATTTGCCTCTCTTGGTTTATCAGTTTGCCACTCAAAGCAGAAGCACCAAACAAACAAACAAAACACCTGTTATTAGCCAAAGCACAGGTAGAATACTATTTAAGATACATTTTATAGAAATTAAAATTGAGAATATTCTAAATCTAATGTGATTAACTATAGTAAAAATGTGATTGCTTTATTTACTGAGCTCTAATAATGCCATAAATATTTAAATCAAAGGAACAGTATTTACCATGTACTTACTATGTAAATTATTTTATTGCCAAAATCTCTGATCTCTTATATTATACTGCACCATTATTAGAATGGATTTTCTCAGTGTCTTCTTTTTACCCCCAGCTAATGGAACGTGGAGTTTTTCCAGTACTTTACCTAAAGTTCACATTCCATGAGACAGTTTAAAACTTTTTCAACTCCAAATTGGTATCTCATGGCCAATTTTGCAGAACCTGAAAATGAAATGCCAAATGAAGACTTTTTACAATGTCTCATTGATTAGCTATAGAAATTACTCAACAATAGTTCCATCTTAACTGCTACAGGTTTATTTTATAACCAAACTGCATATTTGTAGCAACCTCTTTAGAAGGACCTAAGTGTAGTATTACAGTATACAGCCAGTTGTGTGTATGCATATGTGTTTTTACCAGGTTTTAAGGTTTTGTAGACCTAAACAGTTTCATCTCTTTACCACCAAAATGAATTTAAAGTGTAGCTAATATCAAATGGTGCTATTTTATGTAAAGAGTATTGACTTACCACTCACTAATTCCTGTACACCCATGAATTCTCCTTTCCTTATTAGTCCCATTGCATTCACTGTCCCTGTCATTTAATCACCTCACGTGCTTTTACTCTTGCTACATAGAATCACAGTCTTTTAATAAATGTTTCCTACTTATATTTTTCTCTTTTTTCTTACCCTGGTTGTCTTCCACTGCGAAATTCACTATATTAATTGCTGTGTTCTGTCTTTCCTTTAATTACTTCGGTGGTACAAATTGTAGGATGGTAATAGTTAAAATTGCCTAGACTATGACTTTTTTATGGAGGTGTGGAGGTTAAGAAGTGCAGATTCATTGTTAACAGGAGTGAGTTCTAAGATGGAGAGTTACTGCCCGATTGGAGGGAATTCAGAGAAGGTTATGGAATCTATCCTGTTACAGGCAGCTTTTGACAGAGGCAAACTAGAGTATATAAGGCTTATTATATGTTAATAATAATATGTTATTATTATTATATTATGTATTATATAATAATAATATGTTAATAAGTCTAACATATAATCCATAAAACAGAGTAATTTGTTTCTAGATGATCATATTTCAGACAGATAACCTAGATTAACATTTGTTTCTGCTATTTAGTACCTTACATAGAAACACATTTTTATGTAGTACTCCTAGTTAGAACATCTGAATTGTTCTGGATATAAGTCTTGAAATCTGTCTTGAAGTGACCAGTGTGAAAATCCAAAGACTCACTGATAAACATCTGTGTGTATTTTACACCTATTTTCTGTTTAGAAATGGCATGGTGTAATGGAAGTATCATAGCCTTTGGAATTAGGCCTCAGTTTTAATCTCAGATTTGTCATTTATTATAATATATGGGTGTTCATAAATTTCATAATCACTTTGGCTTTAGTTTTCTTTATTTAAAAATAAGAATAATAATTCCTGATTTTGTTGATATGAAGGTTAAATTAATATATATGTGTATATATACATATATATTCCTTGCCAGTAGAAATCCTCCATGAATACTAGCTTTAATTCTTTGAATTCTTTGCTTTCTCTTTTAGAATTATCCAAAAGGCACAGAATTTGAGATTTGTTAAATATGTAATTAATTAGTTGATTTTTACAAAAGATTAAAGATGTCAGCCATTTGGTGGTGGTAAAACACATGAGCCTTATTTTTGGTCAAACTCCAAGACTCCTCTACTGTTTTTTACTTTGGACTGGTTCCTTAACCCTCCTAAGCCTTGGTTTTCCCAGCTGCAAAATGGAGTCACAATACTGATATCATTGGATTATTGTATTGATTTTTTAAAAAGCAACAGTAGTAAATACTGATTGAGCACTTCTTATGTATTATTTCACTTATTCCTCATAAGGACCTTGTGAGGTAAAGTATCATGATTGCTTTTTTATAGACGGGAAAGCTAAGAAAGACTTAAAGAAGACCCGGTGTCCTCTTGTCATACAACTAGCAAACAGTACAGCCAGGACTCCAGTCCAAGGCTTTTAGGCTTCAGTGCCCAAAAGTGCTTCTCCACTGTGCTATTTAAATTTTCAGTGTTTTCTTTTTATTTTTTTTTTAACGTTTTATTTATTCTTGAGAGACAGACAGAGAGACAGAGTGAGACAGAGCATGAGTGCAGGAGGGGCAGAGCGAGAGAGAGACACAGAATCCAAAGCAAGCTCCAGGCTCTGAGCTGTCAGCACCGGGCCTGATGTGGGGCTCAAACTCACAAACCACGAGATCATGACCTGAGCCAAAGTCAGACACCCAACCAACTGGGCCACCAGGTGCCCCTAAATTTTCAGTGTTTAGCACAGAGCAGGTGGATAGCAAATTGTAGTAGATAACTGCTTTGATGTTTAATTTTAGTGATTTTGCTCAAAGTACTCACTGTGTTTTGTGATACATTTTGTGATATGCATGACTCTAAGATTACCCAAAAAAGTGGAGATTTAAATAAAGATTAAAATTAAAAGTTAAAGTCCTTTAATTCCTGAATCTCCTTTCTCTGTGTATGTGCACAAATATGTATAAAAAATGTAGTACGTGTGTGTGTATGTATGTATATATATACACACGCACACACACACACATATATACATATAATACTTCAGATATATACATGTCGACACATCATAGCTATTATAGTTTCAGTATCATATGTGTATGAACATACTCAAATTAGGGGAAAATGCAGATATGCTTATCCCTAAATGTCCAGTTATAAGAATATTCAGACCTAATTATTTTTCCTGCAAATCTGAGATTAATTTTATTGCTGCTCATTAACACTTTACTGAATAATGAGCTCCAGCAGAATTAATCTTGTTGAATTTCACTTCCTGATTCTTGAATTGACACTGAAATTTTGGCTACTTAGCAGGTGCCTTTTTTTCTTTGATAACGTATAAATTTCTAAATTATTAGAAGCGTGCTTGATTTTTTTAACTGACATCAAATACCAGATGCAGATATATATTTTAAAAATTCTGCCACTGCTGATAATGATCAAGCACTTCATCTCTTTTTTTTTACTTGTGATGTTTTCACCATCTGTGATAATTGAGATTATTTTAAATAGTTGGATACAGGTTTGTTTAGATGAACTTGAACAAAATGTTTCAGATATATATATTTTTTTGCCTTTAAATAACAACTGCTCTTTTAATCACTGCGAGTTTGCTCAGCAAATTACTAGGTGTTTTTTTCCTCCTTCCCTGATGCTATGCCCCCATAGTGGGATTTATATCTGTATTAATTTCTGACTGAAAGGAGAGTGCAAAATGCTAAACTCTACGGTAAAATCTTCTAATTAAGCATCAGTACATCAATATAAAATAGAATGACACTTGTAATACTGAATTTAGTTAAGTCTGACAAAATCATATGAACACAGTTTGTTTTCTTTGTTAAATTAGATTTCATTTTAATAATTAAATATTTTTTACCAATTGAGATAAAGCAACAAAATATCTATACATCTGTCATCTTATTTAAATAGGTTTTTAGAAGATACTTATTCCTTTTAATTTAGGCCCTGTCTTTCCTGTCTTTCCTAGATGAGGAGTCTCTGAACTAAGATTGTATTTCACTTTGGATGGAGTGAGAAAATGTTGTGTTTTGTTTTTATTTTTTTTTTTAGCCCATTCAATCTAGCGGATTTGATTTGGCAAACCCACAATAGATAATTTAGCAAAAGAGGAGTCATATTCTTTATCCTATTATAGTAAAACCTCTCACTAATTCAGAATTTATTATACTTCAGATGCAGTATTTGTGATCTTCTTTGAGTAAAAAATTCAAAATAATTTCTTCCTCTGAATTTTCAGGGTCATACTTATAAGGGGAATCCTGTCTAAAATCACTAGCTTTTCAAACCAAGGGCTCAAGAAATGAAGGATTCCTTCAACGTGCCTTCAACCTCTGGGTCCAGCAATTAATTCTTGTATGTTAAAGGACTTTTATGTTTATGGTACATTTTTATGTAATATAGGCCTATTTTGAATTATAATGTAGGTAACCACATTTTATTTATTGTAGCCTTTAGTTTCATCTATAATCTGTACTGCTTGAAGGTATTAAAACTGAATTTTTACCCAAATATTCTATGATTAAGACCTTTATAGTAAGTCATCTGGGCCAATCCATTTCTGTTATTCCGAATTAGTGAGGTTTTACTGTCCTACTTTATAAAGAGCTTAAAGCTTTTTGAAATGATAGAAAGTTATTTAGTTATAAAACGGGAAGACATAATTTAGGCTAATCTTGTCCTAACTGGATTATTACTAAAAGTTAGAAATGTTAGATTAAAAAGAAAGGATAGCATTGGACATAAAATGATTTTATGTTATTCTGTCTAGCATTTTAAAATCGGCAATAAAAATTCAGATTTAGTTAAAAATGTGTGTCTGTGGATCCACATGTGTATCTGCACATTATACACACTTGTTTAGAGAGTGGCTTAGACTAATCAGTCTTTTGAAATTCCTTCCAGAATTAAATTTTATTGCATGTTCAAGAAATTTGAATCTTGATGATATAGAGGTCATATTTTAGTGATGTGTAGTTTTAGATTAGGAAAAAAGAATTGCCTCCCTTGTTTACACATTCCAAACTAAAGTTTTATATTCTGGAATGTAGTTTTTATTTTATGGTCAGAATGCCAGAATATTCAGTCAAATGTAAAAACTAGGTGGAGAGAAGAAGCGCTGAAGCAAGTTCAGGGGAGGAAATTATAGAAAGAAGGGAGAAGAAAAGAAGAAATGAAACAGAAGGATTTGGTTGAGAATGATGTTGGGGGGCCAGGAAAAGACCACAGAGCAGAATGGCTGAGGGGCAAAGTGAGGCAGGAAAGATGAAGAGAGTCAGCCATTGGATTACAGTCTATTGGATAAAGCTCTTTGGTCTTTGTAAATGTTTTAAAGTTCAGTTGAGTGTGTAGCAGTACTGATGGACAGGTTAGCCTTCTATGATGTTTGGGAAATCTAAGTCATTTGCAGGTCGACTGGAATATTTTTTTAAGTGGCTAATACTAACACTATCACTAAGTTTAAAATAATTGTTAAGTGACTTTGCATGCAGTTATTTTTAAGCAAACTAAAATTTCCCATGTAAACCATTTAGAATTTTGTTATTTGTATAATTTTATGACCCATTTACATTACATAACTGACTAGCTTAATAGGTTTTATCCATAACCAGATCTTGTCTCTGTTTTTATTGACCTAGTGATATTTGCAAACAGAAGTATGTAGTATATCTTTTCAAAATTGCTTCTTTGCAGGTAGATTCTTGATCTATCCCTTCTAACAGCTGCAGATTCTTCTTGCTTGTTTCTCTTAACATTTTTCTCTTGTTTTTTCCTTAGTAAACTGATTTAAAATCTTATTTTGAAGATGAATAATGGCTTAATTACAAATTAAAATACTTACAGATGGAAGTGGAGAACGAGGAGAAAAGGATGCAAGCAAAATCACAACGTATCCTCCAGGCTCTGTGCAATTTGACTGTGAGCTCCGGGCAGTACAAGTCAGCTGTGGATTTCATCATTCAGGTAGCAGCTGGAACTTTAGGGTATAAATGCATTTTTACAATTGTGCTAAATAACTTATTTGTTTAGTTTTGACAAATATAGTCTGTTAAGTGTGTGTTAAAAGCTATAGTTTGGCAGTGTTTCTCAAATCTATGAAAACTTTGTATTTATTACAGAATCTTTTTTAAAAACTATCTTCTGATGGACTTGTATTATAATTCAATTAATGAAACTCCTGAAAATGAAATTATCTCTAAAATCTCTCTGGACTCTAGGATCCTGTGTTTTTATAACCTGTTCCCATGTTTTGTTACTGTTTGATGAAAAATGTATATCAACAAGTTTCTTTATTTTCTTAAAATGTAGAAAATAATTAAATTCTTAGAATTATTGACATGTGACCTGTATAGCGTAGGTTGTACTTTTCAACCTTTATAAAAACAAAAAATGTTAAATTCTTTCTTTGGTACTTAATATATATTTCCTTATTTGTTGATAAGGCATTGGCAGATATTAAAGTTCTGAAATTTCATTGATGTTATGCATAATTGTACAAAGCTCAAACCCATCTGCTACCTATAATTATCCTAGAAATAAGAAAACAATATTTTCTATGGAATTTTCTACTCATTATTAAAAAGGTTTTACAGTTGGTCCAAACCTATGCCTTATTAAATATTAATGTTATTAAAGGGCATTTATAAAACTTTTAAATGTGTTAAGAAAAACATTATGCCTTTTAATAATGTACAAAAGTATTTTACAGAACTAAAATTATCTTACTAAATATAAATTGTGATTCAGTTACCTATTTTTTTTAAGTTTTTACCTTAGTCTGACAAGTGCATCTCTTAATCTGACTCACTTATTTCACCCATCTTCCCACCCACCTCTCCTCTGGTAAATATTGGTTTGTTTTCTGCAATTAAGAGTCTATTTCTCAGTTTCTTTCTTTTCCCTTTGCTCATTTGTTCCTTAAATTTCACATGTGAGTGAAATCATATGGTATTTGTCTTTCTCTGACTGACTTATTTTGCTTAGCATTATACTCTTTAGCTCTGTCCATATTGTAGCAAATGGCAAGATTTTATTCTTTTTTATGGCTGAGTAATATTCCATTGCATATATGTATAACATATTCTTTATCCATTCATCAGTTGATGTCAGTTACCCATATTTAATTGCTTTCTATTTTAAATAGTGAATATTACACTGTTTTCTCTATTGTGTTAAAAATATAAAATGCATGTAATGAAAAAATAAAGCTCTGTATATTGGTTTCAGTGGTTTTAATGGAAAATGGAGATGTCTATACATTTGGATATGGGCAGCACGGGCAGCTAGGACATGGAGATGTCAATTCCAGGTACTCTTGTTTGAAGATACTTTTTTTTTAACTTTTCTATTTTCTTTCTAAATATATATCTTTACACTTGAAATAGTATTTTTATACCTCTGTTTTGCAAAATGTGGCCCATAAATTATCAGTAGATCTTGATTTTGTGGTTGAGTGCTTTTGTGAGGATAGATGATTTTGTAGTTCCAGGAGAAAAGTTGATTTACATTTTAAATATTTAAAATATAAAAGTGACTATGATGATCACAAAATCCTACTATATATTTAATAATATCTTTTTAAAAGCTGTTCATGACAGTAGAAAAGAAAATATCCCCAAATTGCGTTTTAAAAAAATCAGCAATAGATTTATTCATATTCCTTGAGGTTGTCTGCTTTGAAATCTTGGTCTAATATTAACATGAAGTCATTAAAGTGTTTGAATAATTTTCAAACAAAACCTATGATCTGTCAGAGAAACTGCATACTGAAGAGCTGATTGTGGTGGAGACTGCCAGATGTCACCTGATACTCATTCTTCCCTGCTTCATTTGATAGTAGAGTTTTAGTTGGTGACATGACCATGCAGCTAAAGACTTCTTTCTCCTACCTCCTTTGCAGCAGGATATGGCCGTGTGAATTAAAGTGATTTGTGCAGCTTTGGAATCATACTGTTAAGGGGAAGGAGGGGTTACTCTTCTGTCTCCTCTTCTTCCCTCCCAGCTTGCTGCCTGGAATCCATGTGTGGTGGCAGGAACTGGAGAAGTCATTATACTGATCATAAATTAGAAACCTTGTATTGAGAATAGCAGAGCTACAAGATTGAAATAGTCAAAGTCCCTGATGCCATAGAACTGCTCCTTACAGTAAAGTAGATGCTTACCTGAGAGAGAAATAAACTTCTGTCATGTTTAAGTCCCTGTTACTTTGGCTTTCATTATAGTAGCTGAATCCATATTCTGCTTAATATAGTGAGAGCTTTTGGTCAAAAGTATAGACCATCTTCAGGTCTTCCAAGAAGAAGTTGCTGAGACAGGATTAGATGTGCAAAGGATTTGTCGGGAGAAAACTCATATGGAGGATAAAAGGGGAAAGAGCAGGGAGAACTGTCAGACACAATGTAGGTCTGACCCCTGTGAAAAGAAAGAGGGAAGAAGATAGAGTAGGAAGTTTCTAAATTGAAGTGCAGTTCTGAGGGAGTTTCAGGCAGGCATTGGGGTGTCCTCAAGCCGAGGTTGCTTTTGAAGGAGCCCCAGATAGGGCAGGATGACCCAGCATTATATCTTCTTCATGATCGGACACAGGCTGGCAGCATTCCAGGGGAAGAATGGCCTTATGGATCCAAAGGGACAGTATCTGAGGCTGTCAGTCAGCTGTGCTCCCTGGAGCAGGTTGTCAGAGATCTGAAGTGATCTACATACATGGCTGCCACACCATTGAAACCAGGCTTGTTGATCAAGTCTGTAGATATATATATATGGCACTTTCCAGCCAGACTTGACTTAGCAATTCATTTATCAAAAGAACCTTCTTTCTGTTTTGAGTCTTTACTCTGCCTCATTTTCCCTTGTAGTCATAAAGTATCTGGACCTATATGGTTTCTCATTCATAATTAGTGAATTATTCTAGTCATTAAATGAAATTCAAGATGTTCATTTCATTCTGAAACTACCCCATTATTATGGCAGAGATGTGATTATTGCTGTTTATATGGTAAAGGCCAGTGATTCTTAATCCTGGCTGCACATTGGAATTACCTAGGGAACTTTAAAAAAAATCCCATGCTTGTATTGTACCTCTGTATTCTATACACAAGAAGTGTGTGTTGGGAGGTGAGGGTAGGCTGGGAAGTGGATGGAGGTGGCCAGGGCAGTGCTGGGTAGGATCAAATGTGTTTTCCCAGTAGCTCTCCAGATACTAATGTGTATCAGGATTAAGAACCACTGTCTGTCCTTAGAGGGCAAGGTCAGATCCATTTGAAGTGCACAGAAAGTGGGTATGAAATGGAGTGCCCTTAGTTACTCTGATGAATGTTGTTGCTATTGAGAAGAGATGATTAAGGTATCATTGAGTTGAGTTTCTCACTAAAAACACAAGTGTAACACATTTGATACTCTTGTCAAAAGATTTGTAAAACTATCACGACTTTTTTCCTTTTGTTTAATTCTAGTATAGTCAACATAAAAACTATCACAATCTTAACAACAAATACTGTGATTGGGAAGATACCAAAAGGTCTTTGGCAGGATTAGTTTATCAAGTGTCACTGGATATGACATTTGGATATTGGACATGATAAAGTATCAACGCCTTACAGGTTTGAACAGATACTATCACAGGTGTTAGAAAGCAACAGATGTTTTGATTTATAGTTGAATGACATCAGTGATATGCAGAGACTGAGTCAGAGTTGTAACTTGAATGGGGAAGAATTTGGCAACTTTTCTGTTCTTCATTCGGGTTCATGACACAAAAGAGCATTTGTCATCATCGTCATCGTCGTCATCATCATTGCTGTTACTGAGCTGGTGTTTATTTTGTAGTCATGATATAAGCTGAGAAAGGTGCATTATAGTTAGACATGATGGACCATCAATCATGTGCAGCAAGAGGGCATTTCTTCACAAGCCATACTTTGTACTTGGATGCCATTCCACAGAAAATAATTGGCAAATAGCTGTATTTCATGGTCTTGACTGAGTGGGAGGAGAACGGTGAAAATCATGGTTATAATCAAGTCACAGCCCTCAAGTAACTGTGCAGTATGAAGAATGAAGAGCATAAGCACAAGATTCTGCTACACTACATTGAGGTGTAATGGTTGTTGAAAGAGAGGGTGCTCTTGTCAGCTTTTAAAATGAGAGGTTGCCTAAAAACATTGCCTCGGAGACCTGATTTTATCAGTGAGCACCATCCCTCGATTTACAGTGCTTTGCTCAGGTGATGATATAATAGAAGTTTGCTGAGTATTTTTGAATATATTGAATTTATCAACTTCAAAAATATGATAGGTTTAAATGTTGAAAAAATAGCAGAGTTTCTTAAGAAGATTAAACTCTGGTGGAGTTTGCTTTAACTGCTCAAAATTGTTCTTTCCCCACAGGTACACTTTCATTCCAGGTTCCATTGATTGAGTTGTAACTGGAAGGCTGTAACATGTGGTGTAGGGAGAGCTAAACTGGGTAACCCAGTGAAACAGTGTCTACACACTATGCCTGGTGTGTTAAACAGAATTAGTCAAAACTGTTCTGTTGTAACCACTGTAGTTACCGTGTTTGTCTGGACCTATGTGGGACTTGGAAGGCAGGACCCAAGAACTGTGGTACTAATTCAGAGACGAATTGGCCACTTATGTGGAGGGACAGTCCAGGAGGAACAAAGCCCCTATAGCATACAAGTTAATTACCACAAAGCAAACATTTATAGGTATTTAGTTGAAATAAAGTATATAGTTGGGGGGTATTTTTAAGTTTCTAGTAATCAAGTTCTTTTAACTGGAATTTATTGTGTATCACACATTGATTATGTGTGGTTAATGAAAGGTAAATATTGTAGTGTGCATTTTGGTAAAGATTAATAAAAATGTTATTGATAGTCTATTTAATGTGTTATCTTGGCAGAATGACTGAGTTCATTCTCCAGTTTGGGTCCTGATTCTGTTACTTGGTTCCTGTATGACCTTGGCCACGTTACTTAACTTTCCTTTGTCTCAGTTTCTTCCTCGTTTAATTGGAGTAAGTACATTTCCTTCAGAAGGTTGTGAGAATTCAGGAGAATAATGCCTGTCACTTAGCACAGGGCCTAGTCCATAGTAGGTGCTCAGTGCTATTAGCTGCTGCTTTTTAAAGTGAATGTCAGAAAGCTTGTGAGGGCTTTTCTACATTCAGTCATGTCATGAGTCTACTAACCCTCTTTTTAGTTTATTTTGTTCAGTATGCTTCCAAATGTCTGAATTCTGTACTTTTTTAAACCATTTACAGTAAACTTAAACCTGGATGTTGGCAAAGAAATTATATAGTTTAGATACTTTTATTCCTTGTTTTCCACTAGAATTTTGATCATTCTTATAGTATTTTTGGGTTTCATCTTTTTCTTGCTATACTGTCTGCATTCTGCATTAATGTATTTATTAGCCGATCATAGTATCTGGAACCATTTAGACAAGGTTAAAATCTTCATCTCTTACCAACTATGTGACTGACTGCAGTTTACTAGACCTTAGTTTAAATATTCCACAGGATTGTTGAAGAATTAGTTCAGTGTATGGGAAATGCCAAGTGTGCACACATTCATGCAAACATACACACATAATTTTTTTTCCTGTGCTCGCGTTTTCAAAAGAATTTAATAAATGGGCTCACTAATATTATGGAAAGAGTTCAAAGACTGTATTAGAAGATCTGCTACCAGCTTTTGGGAAGATGCTTTAAGCTCACCACATCTACTCATAGAGTTATTTTGATAATCAGTTATACATTTTATGTGAAAGTGCTTTGCAAACAACAGATAAGTTAACAGATCTAAGAATGTTCTCTTTATTCTTTGTTACTGAACATTTTTGTTAGCAAGCATTAGTTTACCAGATAGCCCTTTGAATGGACAGTTGTCTTTTTGGCAAAACTCCCTATAGCTCAGAGTTAAAAACCATTTACCTTTCACTACTATTCTTGGCAGTATTACTCCATCCTCAAGTTAAAAACACTACTGCTCTTTTGAGGCAGGATCATTCTGTTCTGCTCCCTTTTATTACCTACCTACTTTTATTACCTACCCTTTTATTACCTACTGTTCGGTCATTACCTTTCATTCACTCAAAATTTAGTATCTGGTTCACAGTGTTTTCTGTCTCTGAGTCCTGTCCCACTTGTGGGTAACTTCAGTATTCTTGAGAATGGTCCCATACACTACACTGATCTTGGCACTTTATATCAAGTAAACTTTACTTCTACATTCATGGTGGTTATTCCCAAGACCCATCTTGGATCAAGCACAGCTCCAACTCTGAATTCTTAAGTTTAAGACGCTCATACTTTACCTGGCCTTTGACTTTATCAGTACTTCATTCCCTACCACCCTCTACAATTTTACTCCCTTTCACCTTTTTTACTTTATTTTCTACCCAACTTACAGATTGTTATTTATTCTTTTCGCCTATCCTCTTATCAGTAACTTCAGTTTTCTTGCCCTCTTGGTCTTGATAATAGGGCATGGCAAAACTTACTGCATGAATCAATCTATTCATATTTTCCATATTTAACTTAGGCTTCTAGAAAAAAGTAAATCACCATATATGTGCAGATTGTTACATGATTTCCAGATTCAACTAGGTCTTCTACAATGGGCCAGGTCTTCTATGTTGTTCTGTTTTGTGATTTGGGACTATTTGGCTTAACACTTCTTGAATTTGATGAAAGATACGGGATCTCTCTTCAGAACAACAGATAGAAGAATATACACATAAAAGTTGACTTAGAAATTTAGTAGGTTCACAGATGTCCTGCAGTTCACTCATAGACTTCCTAGAAGTCCTTTGAATCTGGGTTAAAACTCCTGGTCTAGATATTTATTTGTTCCCTTTACCACTGTCCCTTTTTTTGTAATCTTCAAGTTCTCTGCTTACCCATTTCCTTCTTCCTCTCAGCACATGACTTCTGTTCACATCACTACAAAAGTAAAAGCCATTAGGTGGAAAATTCTTCAGCCCACCAACTCTACAAACCTATCTGCATCCATACTACTTCTTTGCTCCTGTTCATGTTACTTTGAAAGAAGGACCTGTTTTCATCCATGCAGTGAGGCCTGTCTACCTTTACCCTAGGGATCTAGTTCTGTTTCTTTTTTCCTCTCCAAACTGTGTCTTTAGCCTTTCTATCTTTACTCTTGTAAACTCAAACAAATTTCTATCTTCTTAAAAAAAACAAAGCTTCATTGAGCTTCATTTGCTCTTTAGCTGTTGGTTTTCCTTTCTTTTTTTGGGCAGAGATTCTTGAAGAGGTTTTGTATAGTCTCTGACCCCACTGTTAACACCTCATCTGCTATAGTGTTATGCCTATTTCTACCAGAGACTTTTTCCTTACTAAATCGGGTGGTGACTTGTGTGTGTCTCTGTAGTGTTGAGCATGTACATTATATCCTCCCCAAACCTTCTCTTCCAGTGACTGTCTTTGTGCCACATTTTCTCAGAATTCATTCTCCCTCTTTGTTATGTCCTAGATTGCTGTGAGCTCTTCTTCCTCTGTCCATACCTGAAGTGTTAGAAAAAAACTCACAATGAAAATTAGGATCTCTTCTTTGCTCTAATTGTCTTCCTACATCTCATTCATTTTCATACCTTGAGTGAATGTTACCACCATCTGCCTTGCTGCTTCCTGCCGTCTAGTCAGTTCTGTTCCTTACACAGCTATCATATTCATTCATTTCTTTGAATCTACACTGTTTTTAGTTCAGACCATCATAACTCATTCAGATTATTGTGAAATTTTCATAACTAGGTTTCCAGGTGCTAGTTTTGCCCTTACCAACTCAGTTTCCATTACAACCTGAATAACCATTAAAAAATACACTTGATGTAATATTTTAAAATTTTGAAGTATCATATTTGTCTAAAACACAGAACTCCTATTATGTGTCAACTCTTTCTACAGTGATTATTCTAATTACAGATAATGATTATTAAAAATGGTTAATAAATGGTTTAAAGTGGTACAAGGATGGGGACAAGGATGGATACAGTGGATATGAGGGTATATTTATTGTAAGAGTTACCATTTACTCAGTGTTGGACACTGATCCAAGCACTTGATGTATGTGAGCTTCTTTATTGTTCATAGGAAGTCTATGCAGGAGGTATTGGTTTGTATTATCCTCCCTGTTATAGAAGAAAAAACTAAGATACAAAAAAGATGAGTAACTTGTTCAAGGTCTTGGTCACAATGCTGTTGGAGCCAGGGTTCACATCCCGGCCATCTTGTCCAGCTCTAGAGCTTTTAGCCACTGCTGCAGTGCCTCTCATCATACTCCATTCTGATTTCATTAACTACTATCTTAAAATCTAAGATTATGGCTCAGAAAAAAAGGTAGGAAAAAAAATATAAAATTGTTTTGTATAGTTCCTGTTAAAGCAGTGTATGATTTTTATTTCATCCAATATAACATACCATTTGCTATAAAACGGAAGTTTTTTTTTCCTTTTAAAACAAGTAACACCAGTCTTTGAGAAAAAATAGAAATTGTGTGTCCATAATTAGGGTAATAAATTTAGGAAATCTTTTCAATAATCTCTTTAAAGTCAATGATAACATTTTTTACATCTTTGTGTATCTAGCATCTAGGATGGCGACAGGCAATACCTCAATGAGTATTTAGTAAATATACTATTAGTGCCTTTTATCTCTTCTATTCCTTATTGCAATGTTTATTTATTGCTTTTTATTTCAGTTGAGCCTTGTAAGAAATTGACTTAATTTTTTTTTTTTTTTAACCTAGGGGATGTCCCACCCTTGTTCAAGCATTGCCAGGCCCTAGTACACAAGTTACTGCAGGCAGCAACCACACAGCAGTACTTTTAATGGATGGACAGGTCTTCACATTTGGAAGTTTTTCTGTAAGGAATTTTTTAAGCATTAATAGTATTGCATTGTACCATTGCCTTAACAATTTGTCTGTGTTAGCGATTGTTTCTGATTTCAGTGAAATTCTTGTGTTATGATTATTGCATATGCATATTTCCTGTCTCTACATCTAGCACACACAAGACCTGAATGACATTACTTTGAGATAACTTCTTTCTAGGATAGCATTAGAATTTATTAAATTTAACAGTGTGTTGGAATTGGACATGCTCATTCCAGGTCAAAATCCTTTAAGCATTCAGTAGAGCTAATTCTGTCATTTGAAAGCGTATATCCCAACTAGGTTGCACAGATTAATTTTTTTTACCCTATAGAACTGTTTCTAACTTAGAACTTCTTAAAGTCCTAGTTTTTGTAAAAGATTTATTTAAAATTATAGTTTCCTTTTTCCTTTCTTCTCTCTCTCTGTCTCTCTGTTTGCTCCTCTCTCTTTCTCTTTTTGCCAAAATTTGAAGAGTGAAAATACTCTGAGAATTTTGTATAGTTTGGTCATAATAGAGATCAAGGAAAAGCCATATAAGACTGTGCTAGGTAAGCCTGTACTGTCTCTGTCATGGGTAACTGTTTACAACTCTATAACCTAAGTTTCTGGGATGTAATTTACAACTATTGATTTTTCAAAAATGTAAATGCGAACTTTAAGAAAAAATCTTTTGGGACACCTTTTGGGGTGGTTCAGTCGGTTAAATGTCTGGCCTTGGTCATGATCTCACCGTTCATGAGTTTGAGTCCTGCATTGGACTCCCTGCTGTCAGCATGGAGCCTGCTTGGGATTCTTTCTCTCCCTCTCTGCCCCTACCCTGCTTTTTTTCTCTTTCTCTCTCTCTCTTTCTCAAAATAAATACACTTAAAAAAAACAACAACAAAGAATCTTTTATTTAGAAATAATTTTAAACTACAGAAAGGTTTCAGAAAGTAAGAGTAGTACATGGAATACCCATATACCCTTGAGCCAGATTCACCTGTTGGTAACACTTTGATTTGCTTTATCACTTGTACATGCGTGCTCTTGTCTCTTACGCACTCTGTGGGTATGTGTGTAAAACTTTTTCTTTTCCCCTGAATCCTTTAAGAATAACTTTACATATATTATGACCTTTCATTCTTGAATACCTCAGTTTGTATTTTTTTGATTGATCCAATAATTACTTTTTGACATTTTTTGTCCCCTGCAGTCTAAGGTCAGTCATTGCATCTGATTATCAAGTCTCTTTAGTCTCCTTTAATCTGTACCATATCCACACCTTTTCTTTGTCTATTATGATGACATTGACGTTTTTGAAGAGTATGGTACTTTTGTTTTCTAATAAAATGGGCCTCATTTTTGTTTCTCTGCTATTTTCTTAGGTTTAGATTCAGGTTGTACATTTCAAGCCAAAATACTATGTGAGTGATACTATATTCTTCTCAGGTATCATGTCTAGAGGCAAAAAATGCCCACCTGCCCTTCATTGGTGATGTAATTTTTGATTAACTGGAAAATGTTTCATTTCTTTACTGTATTTGTCCCGTGTAATTAATAAGGAATTTATGGGTTGATTCAATTAAATGAGTCTTTTTAGGGTACCTGCTTTTCATACAGCTTCCTCCCCCCTCTNAATGGTTGCAAAAAGATGATTTTCCAGTTCCAGTACCCCATCACATTTGCCAGTCGGCCCTTTGCATTTTAGTGTAAGAAGGAGCCCTTATTTAAATGTTTCACACAGATGCATGTATTTGTATTTTTTTCATTATTGTCCTTAATTATTTGGTTGCTTCGGTTGTCTAATATTTCATTGATTTGAGTCTCTTCAGACTGGCTCCTGTGTTCTTGTGACATACCCCTTCATTTTGAGGGACATTTCCTTATTTCCTGGCATAACAAGATGTTTCAGACTTATCTGTATCCGTCCTAGAAGCAGCCATTTCTCTGAGAGCGCAGGTTCATTTTAGTGGAGAATAGGATTAGATACTCAGTTGAGCATGATGTATATTTATTGCTATGGGCTGTCTTTATATCCTCAGTACGCATTTATGTACATATACATATATGTGTAAGTATTTTAGAAATCATAAGCCCACACCAGTACCTCCAATTCCAATTCATCTCCACAGGGGTCTTTCTTACCTTAACCCATTCCATGTTTGTCTTGTTTCCTTTCTTTCACAGTAAGAATTTTGGCTTCTCACAGTATCAGTACATTTACTTCTCATCCACTAGTCCTAAAATATGGGCAAAATAGTTTTATATTTGCTATTCCCTCACTGCTATAAACACAAACTCACTAAAAGGAGTTCAGGGTTTTCTGTCACTCTTGCTCCTGCACCCTTTTACCTCTGTCTTTCCCCAAGGCTAAAAGGTATAAAGTCACATATTGTGTTTAAAAGTTACTTGGGTACTTTCTTCTTACCCCATATAAGTAGAACTACGTTATTCCTTTGGAATAGAGTTGGATTCATTTGTTTCAATTTGCTTTTTGTTTCATTTAAAAAAGTTAGTTAATATTAGTAAGAATAGGTACAAATAACAGATTCTTTGTGAAGAGCAGCAACAGCCAAGGATCACCCTTCTTCCCCTTGTTTCTGAAAACAAGCCCTTTTTCAGATCCATTTGTCTCACTGTATCCTGGGGCAGGGGTTCATCTCTGAAAGTGAGTAAGATCTGATGTCAGGGGCTGAGGGACAAAGAGAGATGACCTTTCAGCATGGAGGAGATCACTTTGTCCTCAAACAATGAATGAGGCTCCTGAGGGGTATCAGCAGTAGGGCAGAAAAGGGACAGATTCAGAGGACTGTTTCACAGTGGCCTTCTTCTGCTCCCTGTGGTAACCATCTCCCTAGCCCTTCGTGGGAACACACAGGTTAAAATGCTGGCACCTGACATGTCATGCCCCCTTTGAGCTATAAGATTTCCAAGGAGAAAGGCTTGTGTTCCAATGAACTGTTTCAATTTGTTTTAGTTTTAGGATCCCTCTTCTCATATCCTTAGGTGTAATCTTATTTTTTGAATATGTAGAATATTAACATGTTTCTAAAAGTTAAGTTATACAAAAATAGTATACTCTGTCAAATGTCATTTCCCCTGTATCCCTTTTACTCCATGCTTGTAAGTAATACACTTCATTGTTTTCCAGTTTATCTTTCCTGTGTTTCTTGTAAGATTAGTAAATAAGTACACACATACACTGTCTACATCTGCATTGTATAGATACAGGGCTGTATGCATATATGTATGTGTGCATATGTACACATGTATATCTATAATTATTTCCCCTTCTTTATTTTTCAAAAGGTAGCATTAGGCTCTTTTGCACTTTGCCCTTTTCACTTTTCTATATTTCCTCGAAATCATTCCACATTAGTTTGTAGAGATCTTCCTTATTCATTTTTTTATATCTGCATGGTACATTGTGCCTATATACTATATTTTATTCAGTCAGTTTCCTATGCTTGGACATTTAAGAACTTTCCAATATTTTGCAACAAAAACAATAAATACTTTTAGGGGTGTATCTTTGAGGTAAATTTCTAGAAGTAAGATTGCTGGGTTGAAGTTTCGTGCCTATGTGGTTTTGTGAGATATTAACAATTCCTTTCTATTTTGCATTTTCACCAGCAATGGATAAGAATGCCTGTTTCTCCACAACTTTGCCAACACGGTGTGCTGTCATACCTTTTAATTTGTGTCACTCTGCTGGCTAAGAAGTGGCCCTGCATACTTTGAAGCCTTTTTCCTGTAGATGGTGCTGTGAACCTTCAAGCCCTTAACTACATTTAGTATTTTGACATTAAGGCCTAGATTTTCTCTTTGGGTGGATGATTTTACCATGCTTTTTCCAAGTCCTCTGTACTACTCTCTTCTCCTTCTCAAGCCACCCCTTTTTCAGGTTCCACCCCCTCTGCCTTGCAGTGGCAGGTGGGTGGGGAAAACAGTTGGAATTTGGTTTCTTCTTCTGGTTACAGGTGACTTAAAGTCAGCAGATCTGCTCTTTCCTAATACTGCTGAAGGCTTGAGTGATGTGTGGTTTTCTTTGCCGTGTGTATTGGTTTTTATATTGTTTAGGGGGAATTGTGAGCGGTAATGTTTGAAATCAGACAGCCATTATTGTCCTCTACTCCTAGAAGTCTTCGTTGTGAACTTTGATGAATTTCAATATGGCTTATGTATAGCCACATTCTGAATCCCTGGGGTTGTCCAGACATCTGTGGTGTTCTTGTACAGCTTTTCTTTACATTAGTTTGTTGATAGTAAGAGAGTAGATATTTATTACAGTAGTTAATGACAAATAGAATTATTTTTCTTCTAAAAACATAGTGTCCTTTGAATATGATATACTTTGCTCACTGTTCACATTTTTATGCCTTTTTCTGGGGGGTTTCAAAAAAATAAGGACAGACATTGAAAGAAGCTGAGAATAAACATCAAATTTTTTTTGGCTTCTATGTTTCTGTGTTTGCCACTTTTGCCTCCCCTGGTTCAGCCCAGGGATTGAAGTTTTGTTGCTTTTGCAGTCACTTTGTGGCTGTGGTTTCTTGCTGTGGTGTTGGAATTTGGAATGATAGAACTCCCTAGAAACCTAATAGTCAGCTAAGAATTAACCAGGCTTTTTGTAGTGCTCCAGGCTCCCTGTTCGTCAGTTTTTTTGTGAATGGTTTCTCATTCCCATTACTTACAGACAATGATGCTGGAAGCCAACATCCAGCATTTTCTACCTTCTGGAGGGTTTTTGGAAGGGAAGTGCTGTTTGGGGGGGGGGGTGCAAAGTGNTACCAGCTTAGTAGTGGGAGGCTTCCTCTTAATTTTTAAATTACACTCTTACCTAACCTAGTATCTGTGGACAGCCATAATTTTAAATGAGTTGACAATTATTTACTTAAGATATCTTTTCTTACCATTGATTCTGCTGTTTATATTGAAACATAAGTGAAATAGCTTTCTAACACATGATCATGTGTAACATATTTAATTTTCAAATTGTATTCACTATTGTAATATTGATTATTTTGGCCTTTACTAAAATATTTTCAGACTGTGATTTTAATAGTGACTTACATTTTATACTGTGAACTTAAAATATCACAGTGATATTTTTTTCAAAGTGAATTTTTTAAATAAACAATTTGTAATACTAATTTTTTTAACATGTATATTATACTTTCCATTTAAATTAAGTAAGGACAGTATTTCAGGGAGATTTCTTGCATGGAAAAATATTTCAGCTTTATATAATGCATTTGGTAGTTTATTAGGGGCAGAGTTTCTAAGAATAATAGAAATTATTTTATTCTTTTACAGATTTGAGTCCAAATTTCACATGAATGTCATTAATAAATAAAAGTACTAACAGTAAATAAAAGAACAATTTTTCAAAGAGCTGTTTTTGTCTATTGTCTTAACTTTGTAAAAAATTAGAGATTGTTTATCCAGTAATGTTGTTATTATGGTTTATCTAATCTTTTAGAAAGGACAACTGGGCAGACCAATTTTGGATGTGCCATATTGGAATGCAAAACCAGCTCCCATGCCTAACATTGGATCAAAATACGGAAGAAAAGCTACCTGGATAGGTGCAAGTGGGGACCAGACTTTTTTACGAATTGATGAAGCACTTATTAATTCTCATGTGCTTGCTACATCAGAAATTTTTGCCAGTAAACACATAATAGGTAATACCCCCCAAAAAAATCCTCTCCAAATCTTTGTCTTGATTAATAGTAAATGGTTCATCATCTTTCTTTATCATTAGATAAGTCTTAGAGCTTTCTGTTTTTTTTTCTATTTGAAGAAATTTTCAAGAAGCTTCTAAATGTCTGTGATTATATGAGTATTTATAAGCTAGGGAGTGGTGGAAATATGAGCTAAGTTGAAGTAGGATAAACCTTGTGTTGGAAGGAGGAATTTTTCTGTATTAGTTCTTGTTGGATAAATGGTAGAAATTAATTTCTATGACAGGTTATATAAGTCACACTTTGAAGTTCCATCTATAGATATCAATGTATACTTGTGTCTGTGATATCATAAATAATTACATAATAGAGTCATATAGAAATTAAGAGCGTATGTTGTGGATTTAGATAGTCTGAGGTTTTAGTCCTAATTCTATTACTTAAAAATGTTTAATTCATCTATTTAAGCTCAGTTCTGTCATCTGTGAAATGAATATAATAATAATAATACTTATAAGTAATACTTAATTCCTAAACTGAGGGAATATAAAAAGGTCATGGATTTTTAAGATGTATAAATGTCTTTCCTCAAGGCTTGGTACCTGCTTCTATATCAGAACCTCCTCCATTTAAATGTCTTCTGATCAATAAAGTAGATGGGAGTTGTAAAACTTTTAATGACTCTGAACAAGAGGACCTACAAGGATTCGGTGTGTGTCTTGACCCTGTGTATGATGTCATTTGGAGGTAAGCTCTATTTATAAAATAGAGTAGTAAATAAGTTTTGATCAAATTATGCTTTTGTGATGATGTAAAATTCATGTCTAAGCAGACTTTACATACATGAGTACTTTCTGTTTAACTGTGTTTTCCAGGACCTTTACAGTGTAGTTCAGTGCTTAATGGCAGCCAGGCTGCCTCAGTTTATCCCATATCCACAATTTGCTTTCTGTGTCAACTTCGAATAGTTACCATGACTCTATGTGCTTCACTTCTCTCATTTATACATTTAGAATGATAATAGTACCTACCTCTTAGATTGTTATGAGGAGTGAAGAATTTAGAGCTGAGGCACATAGTAGGTGCTGTAGAATTATTTGCTAGTGTCATTATATTAAGCACTTTTAAGAATTCTGTTAATTATTTTTCGTCTGTCAGCAATCATGTCTAAACTGTATAGAACTCATTCTATTTTTTCCATAAAGTTGAATTATTACTGACTATGTAGAAGAAATTGTGCCAAAGATAGTACAGAATAATTAAGATAAATGAACTCACCCTTTATGAATGGATACAAAATCCCTGTATCAGTAAAGAAATGTAAAAATGTATAGGGTTACCAACTCTGGAAACTACAAAAATGTAGAGAATGCATATAGATACACTAGAGACTCAAATTATATTGTATTTGTTTAAAATTTATCATGATGGTTTATGTACATAATGAGTAAAGAGTTGTCCTTGTTAGCAACTCTAGCCTTGAATACTAGGAGGAGGTGTTGCCTGCATTCCCAGGGTGACTTATCACAGGACTTACCTTTTTTCCCCCCTCTTGCATTATTTATTTGGCCAACTGCAGTGGACAGGAATTATATAAATTGAAGAGTTTAAGTGGCACCTCTAACGAAAAGGAAAAGGCTTTTTCTGTCTTCCTTCCTCTGCTCATGCCTGCTTTCATTTCTATCAGCCAACCATGTCTTAAGAGGCCATGTTCTCTATCATTCCTAAGGCTGCATTCAGAGTGAAGGAATTAATTATATTGCTCCCCAGGTGGCTGATCAGCTTAGTATCTTACTTGGGCACTTTGTGAGAAGGCCTGGAAGCCAGATTTGAGTAGTGCTTTTCATTCTCCCTGGAAGCATTACATAGGATAGATTAGATAATGAAAGACTGCAGGTAAGTAGTCTTACAGTAATTCCTACTGAGACCTGAAATACTAAGAACCAAAATTAGAGTGGTCATATGGGATAGCATGGAGGGAATAGAAAGGCACATGGTGTAAAGATAGACTAGTCATTAGGTATTTACTGATTACAAGTCCATATACAAGAGACTTAGTTACCAAAGAGCAAGCTCTGGCTTGGACCTAGGTTTAAATAGATGTTTTATTTTCTAGAATCTTTATAGAATATATGTAATCTTTATATGCTTTATTTTTAAATTAAGTAACTTTGCATTAACAAAATAAAAGTTGACAGTATAGAATTTGTTTATGGATACATTCACTAAATTAGAAATATTTTCTGAATTGGTTAATAGCAGAACTGGATTCTAATAGTATAATTAGAGCCATTTCCCTGCAGTCTTAACAGAACTCAGAAGTGTGGTAGACAGTTAGTTGAACCTTGCCTTTTTCACATATGGTGAGAGCATTGGGAGAGATGATCTCAAATGCCTCGGCAGATCCTTGACCATTTACCCCTTTGTTCAAGAGCAAAGATTGAAAGATGAAGAGCAGCCTCCCCTCCAGTGTTTTCACTAAAACAGCTGGAAGGTGTTTTCCTATAATCAGGATCAGAGTTATATTCCATTATCCTTACTTCTGGCTATTTTGTGCCCTTTGTGTTTTGCACTAGAGTATTTTCGTTTTGCAGCTGTCATAGATACTGCAGATTTAGTATTAGCTTACTTTGACTTTCCTTCCAGCCAGACTGCTTCCTTTTGTATTCTTAACAGCAATTTTCTCCTGAATAATTAGAAACTTAGTATCTATAAAAAGCAGATAATGTTAAGGACAGTGACTTTATTTCCCACTTCAAAATATATACAAATAATACATGAATATGTGTTGTCATTTAAAAAAAATTTTTTTTAATGTTTATTCATTTATTGAAACAGAGAGAGGGAGAGAGACAGAGTGTGAGTGGGGGAGGGGCAGAGAGAGAGGGAGACGCAGAATCTGAAGCAGGCTTCAGGCACAGAGCCCTACCCGGAGCTCAGACTCATGGACTGCGAGATCATGACCCTAGTTGAATTTGAACGCTTAACCGACCAAACCATCCAGGCACCCCTGTTATTTTTTAAAAGAAGAGTTATGTGGTCCTTCTTCAGATCATTTTTTCCTCCTATAACAAATCTTACTAATCTTCTCTATGGGTCACAGGTATTAAGTTTGGCTTATGTTGTTTGATACCTTTTTAAAATGCATGTGTTTTTTTAATACAAATAAGAATATATTCATTTTAAAAGATAGGTTTTTTTTTTTTTTTACTAAACAACAGTTTCTAANTGTCAGCACAGAGCCCGACACGGGTCTCGAACCCATGAACCTTGAGATCATGACCTGAGCCAAAGTCGGCCGCGCAACCGACTGAGCCACCCAGCTGCCCCAAAACTGTTTAGAATTCTGTAGTCGATATACCAAAATACACTGAATTCCTTCCCTATCAATGAACAAAAATTTTAGATTATTTTTTGATGTTTTGGTATTATCTATAATACCCTAGTGAACAAACAAACACATATGTATATGTAAGCACAGAGTTTTGTATTTATGGGAGTATATTGCTATAAGGTAGCTTAAGAAGTGGATTTGCTGGGTCAGAATTGTGACATATACCTGTCCAGTTCTCCTTTAGTACTCTCTCCATATGAGAATCCATATTTTCCCGTACTATCAGCATCACTATACAGTTGTTATTATTTAATAATATTAAATACTAATATTGATACTTTATAGTAATACAGCACTATTATTTTTAATTTTTGCTATTTTAATTTTATTCTGTAAATATTTAAACACATACTATATGACACAAAGTGAATGAGATAGACAATGCCCTTGCTCTTGGGGAAGTCATCTTTTTTTTTTTTTTTTAATAGAGATAAAGGCTATACGAAAGTGAATAACTAATATACTTTACAGATCTTGCTCAGCATCCTTAAGGAAAAAGAGGGTGCTATGATTGAGGTTAATAGTGGTGACCTATCTTCCATTTGGTGGAGATAGTATGAGTTAAGACCTTAAAGTATAGAAAGAACTAGACATTGGAAGAGTTAGGAAAAGTTTTCTGAGCAGGGACAGCTTAGTAGACCCAAATGCTTTGATACCAGCATGAGCTTTGCTATGTTTTTTTTTTCTTTCATAGTTAATTGTCAAGTTGGTTTCCATATAACACCCAGTGCTCATCCCAACAAGTGCCTTCCTCCATGCCCATCACTCCCCTTCCCCTCTCCCGCACCCCCATCAGCCCTCATTTTGTTCTCAGTACTCAAGAGTCTCTCATGATTTGCCTCCCACCCTCTCCCCAACTATTTTCCCCTTCTCCTCTCCCATGGTCTTCCACTAAGTTTCTCCTAATCCACCTATACGTGAAAACATATGGTATGTCTTTCTCTACCTGACTTATTTCGCTCAGCATAACACCCTCAAGTTCCATACATGTTGCTACAAACGGCCAGAATTCTCATGCCATGTAGTATTCCATTGTATAGATAAACCACATCTTCTTGATCCATTTGTCAGTTGATAGACACTTAGGCTCTTTCCATGTTTTGGCTATTGTTGAAAGTGCTGCTGTGAACATTGGGGTACATGTGCCCCTATGCATCAGCACTCCTGTATCCCTTGGGTAAATTCCTAGCAGTGCTATAACTGGGACATAGGGGAGTTCTATTGTTAACTTTTTGAGGAACTTCCACACTGTTTTCCAGAGGGGCTACACTAGTTTACGTTCCCACCAACAGTGTAGGAGGGTGCCTGTTTCTCCACATCCTCACTCGCATCTATAGTCTCCTGATTTGTTCATTTTTGCCACTCTGATCGGCATGAGGTGGTATCTCAATGTGGTTTTGATCTGCATTTCCCTGATGATGAGGGACACTGAGCATCATTTAATGTGTCTCTTGGCCATCTGAATATTCTCTTTGGAGAAGTGTCTGTTCATGTCTTCTGCACATTTCAGATTTTCTATCTCTTCCCGTGTGAATTTGGGTAGTGCTTGCATGTTTAGGAATTTGTCCATTTCTTCTAGGTTCTCCAGTTTGTTGCCATATAATTTTTCATAGTATTCCCTGATAATTGCTTGTATTTCTGAGGGATTGATTGTAATAAATCCATTTTCATTCATGATTTTGTCTATTTGAGTGCTCTCTCTTTTCTTTTTGAGAAGCCTGGCNACCGCGAGATCATGACCTAAGCGAAAGTCGGACGCTTAACCGACTAAGCCACCCAGGCGCCCACACTCTTTCTCCTTCTATTCCTCTCCTTCTATTCTCTCTCCTTCTATTCTGAGTGACAGGCTTGCTGGATAGAGGATTCTTGGCTGCATATTTTTCCTGTTCATCACATTAAAGATTTCCTGCCATTCCTTTCTGGCCTGCCAAGTTTCAGTAGATAGATCTGTAACCACTCTGATAGGTCTCCCTTTGTATGTTAGGGCCCTTTTATCCCTAGCTGCATTCAGAATTCTTTGTCCTTAATTTTGCCAGTTTCACTATGATATGTCATTTAGAAGATCGATTCAAGTTACATCTGCGGGGAGTTCTCTGTGCCTCTTGGATTTCAGTGTCTGTTTCCTTCCCCTGATTGGGGAAGATCTCAGCTATAATTTGTTCGAGTACTCCTTCAGTGCCTTTCCCTCTTTCTTCCTCTTCTGGAATTCCTATGATATGGATATTGTTCCATTTGATTGTATCACTCAGTTCTCAAACTCTCCTTTGGTGCGCCTGGATCAGTTTATCTCTCTTGGCTTCCTCTTTTTGTATAATTGTGTCTTCTAATTCACCTATTCTCCTCTCTGCCTCTTTAGTTCGTGCATTGGACGCCTCCATTTTATTATGCACCTCATTTATAGCCTTTTTTAATTCATCACAACTATTTTTAAGCTCCATAGTCTTTGTAGCAATAGCTCTTCTGCTGTCTTCCATGCCTTTTTCAAACCAGTGATTAATTTTATGACTATTGTTCTAAATTCTTGTTCAGTTATTTTGCTTATATCTGTTTTGAGCAGTTCTTTAGCTGTTAATTCTTCCTGGAATTTCTTTGGAGGAGAGTTCTTCCGTTTCATCCTTTTGGCTAGCTTTCTGTCTCTTGTTAGTTTTAAAAGCTTGTTATGTGCTCTGCACCTGCAAGTACTGCTATATTAAAAAAGGCTCATTGACTGTCCAGGGCCTGTCCTTTCAGGAAGTGTTCTTTTAATGGTGTCTCTTCATCTCTCTTGTTGAGACTTTGGTTATTTTATTTTCCTACTCGTAGTGGTATTTGGGAGTCTCCACCATGTCCACCATGTGTACTTTGGCTTCTTTCGTGAGGTAGCCTTGGAAAGGAAAACAGACAGACAAACACACAGGGAACAAAGGCATGCAAGCGGACAGACAAATCCAACAAACAAGCAAATGGAAAGGGAAAAACAAAAAAAGAAAAAAGGAAAAAAAGACCCAAAAGACAAGGGACAGTCTAAAAGCATAAAACCAGAATTCCCAGCTACAGATAAAAAGCAGGGTGTATATAGTGCTGATGGAAGAGCATATACAAAGAGAGAAATGAAAGGGCAGGGAGAAAGCAAAAGTGGACAATGACCAGGCAGAGAGACTAAGAGGCTTAATTCAGGGAGAGAAAGAGGTGAATATGGTAGGAGGCGAGGAGAAAGAAACAAAGATCATGTTACTCAGAGAAACTGTATAGTCTGATTACTCCAGAGAGAGATAGAAAGGTAGCGGTGGAGGAATAGAATATACATCCAGAGAATGGATTAAATGTGACTGTTAAAACAAACCAATGACCAGAGTGCCCAGTCCAGCAGAGGGGAGGGATATGAATGAGACGAGGGAAAATATATCTGAATAGAAAGAATTGATCTAGAATTAATCACGGCAATGCTTCCATGTTGGTCTTNATCCTGCAGGCTGCTCCCTAGGGTCCCGCCTTGGTGGTTGTGGGGAGAAAAACAGCGGTGCCCCAGTCCCCTCTCAAACCAAGCGTTGCAACTCATTCTTTTGGTTCTGATCTCCCTGTGCCATGGGCATAGCCAACATGGGCCATGTTCTATGTACCAAGCCCCGCCTCATTTCCAGGCCTTAGTCCGAGCGCTTTATTGATACGCCCGAAATATAATCCCACAGGCTAGGCTGCTTCCCAGCTGGGGATCCCGCTGGGAGAGCAGTGGAGCAGTTTCAGGCTGGTCCGCTTCCTTGCTGGGGGTCAAGTTGGGAGAGCGGTGGAGCAGTTTCTCCTGGGGCCGCCTGGGACTGGGGCACACAGCCCAATGTCAGCATCACAGCTAGAAATAGGATCACTCTCCATCCCAAGCCGAGGTTTTTCCTCTTCTCCAGGGACAGTTCTATGAGCTGTTCTGCTGCTCTTTCTCCTCCCCTCGACTCTCCGCAGCTCCCCGTGAAAGGGTTTCCCACCCCTCCCTCCCTTTCTCTGGGTCCCAGACCATTTTTATCTTCTCCAGTTTGCACTCAGCACCTATAAGGTTGTCTTCTTAGTGGACTCTGTCTCTTTTCCTCCCAAACTCCTGTGGTTCAGTGTCCTATGGCTTCAGGCCTTCTCTGTTTGAGAGATGGGAGCAAGCAAAATGTACACAGCTCCCTACTTCTCCACCATCTTTCCTTCCTCCTCGCTTGGCTATGTTTTAGGAACTTGAAGAAAGCCAGTGTGGTTAAAGCATAGTGAGTGAGTGGCGTGAAATAAATTCAGAGGAGTAGGCAGGGCTGGAACATGCAGGACTTCGTAGGGTAGATTAAGAAATTTGAGTTTTCGCCAAATAGAAAGTCTTTGTAGGATTTTGAGTTGGGAAGTGACACTAAGAGATACTTACCGTGTGGAAAATAGGTGGAAGGAGGCAAGCACAGATATTGGAGGTTACCGTAGCAGTGCAAGGGAGAGATGATGGCATGAAACAGAGTTGTGGTGGGAAAGATGGAGGGGAGCAGGAAGCAGCACGTAGTTTTGTATAGAGTCAATAGAACTTGGTTGTATTGGGCTGAGAGGGTGGTTAAGGAAAGAAAGTAGTCAGGGATAATTCCCAAATTCTGATTTGGGCATTTGAATAGACATTGGTGGCACTAACTGAGCCAGGAAAGGCAGAGAAAGGAACTGATTTTGTCATGATTTCTGTTTTTGACATGTTAAGTAAGCAGTTAGATAAGTGAGCCAAGCTCAAAGGAGTAGTCTGGACTGGGAATGTAAATTCCAGATTTCGTAGTTTATAGGTATATCCAAAGCTGTGGTTTTGAACGAGATCCCTGGGGCAGAGAATGTAGGTTGAGGAGAGTCCTGAGCTTCAAACTTTTTAAGTTAGGTGAGAGAGGAGGAACTAGTCAGGAGACTAGAAAGAGCAGCCAGTAAACTATGAGAAAAAGACCAAAGGGTGTGCTGACGTAGAAGTGAAAAGGAGAGTGGGTCAAAAAGAGGAGTATTTAATGATGTTAAATATTGCTGAAGGCTTGACTAAGTAGATAACAAGAAAAATTCTATTAGGTTTAGCTATTTAGAAGTTATTTGTAACTTTGAGAATAGTTTCATGGAAGCGTTAGATGTGCAAACTAGATTGGTGTGGTTTGAAGAATGAATGGGGATTTCCACTTTTGGCAATTTGAAAATTTTAAAAAGTTTACATTTTATACATTGCTTGGCGCTCAGCCAAGAAAGACATTGCTAATATACTGCCCCTGTCCCTCACCCCCACCTCAAAGAAAGAAAACCAGCATACAAATAAAAATCATACCTCATGAGGTGACCCTTGAGAAGTAAGCAAGCAATCAGCACTGTAAACACAGGATTTTGCTGAGGGCAGCTGCTGATAAGCATTGCTGCAGTTTAGAAAACAAACATGCCAGCTACAAGGTGAGGGAGACGGAAACTGATCCTGAAAACTCTGTTAAGCATCTGGCCTTGGAATGATGCTGAAGTGGGATCAAATAGATAGTACCCTCTGTCTCCAGCAGAAGGCAAGTGTAAGTCCTCCATTTAGGCCCATAGGTTTTAATGAATTAAGATTCCATCAAATATGAGCACTAAGTCAAAGATTGCTTAACATGTTAACATGTAAGTAATGTCAAATATAAGCACAGAGTCAGATTGCTTAACATATTTGTAATATCACTTTTAATGAAATTCAGCAAAAGACAAGGAATGTGATCTTGGAATTATCAGAAATAATATAAACTATATATGAAATGTTTAAAAAATAAAAGATGGAATTGAGCAAACAAAAGAAACTCATAATGAGACCCAAAATGATGAGGCATATTTGAAAAACAACCAAGCAAAGCGTTTATAAATGAAGAATAGTTTTTTACAAAATGCATGAGTAGATCAGATTTGAACATTTGAAAAGGGAATTACACAAAATGCTACACAGACAAGAATATAAAAAATGTGCTTCCATTATCTACAATGAAGAGAAATTGTAGTGAAATTATAGTACACTAAGACTAAGAGAAATCTTAAAAGCAACTAGAGAGAAATCACACAAACACACACAAAACTAGATTAAATTAAAACTTAATAGTACAATTATATTAATGCTACTAATTATAGCAGGTACTTTCATAGAATTTTTTCTATGCCAAGTATTATTTTTAAGTTTAAAATAAAAAATTATTAAAACCTTTTTATTTTAAATTATGGTAAAAAACATAAAATTTAACCATTTCTAAGTGTACAATTCAGCAGTGGTAAGTATATTCACATTGTTATATAATAAATTTCCAGAATGTTTTTATCTTGCAAAACTGAAAGTCTGTACTCAAAGAACAGTTCCCTAATACTCCATCCCTTTAAGCCTGTAGCAGCCACCATTCTACTTTCTGTGAATATGACTACTTTTGATATATAAGTGGAATCATACAATATTTGTCTTTTTTATGACTAGCTTATTTCTAGCGTCTTGTCCTCGAGATTCATTTGTATTGTAGCCTGTGACAGAATTTTTTCCCTCTTGAGGCTGGAATAACATTCCATTGTATGTTTCAACCACATTTTATTTATCCACCATCCATCCATGGATGCTTAAGTTGCTTCCATCTCTTGGCTGTTGGGGATAATGTTGCGATGATTGTGAGTGTGCAAATACCTCTTCAAGATTGTCCTTTCTGTTCTTTTGGATATACACCAGAAGAGGGATTGCTGCATTTAAGTGCTTTTATATTTAGTAAATTTGGATCATCAAGCATCATTGATTAATAAGACCATCCTTAATAAATGAATCTGATTGTTAGCTGTATCTGAAACAGATCAGATTTTCAAAAAAATCCATGTATTCTGTGTAGGCATACCAGTTGTGAAAAAATGAGGATTTTGTTTTTCCTTCCCATCTACTCTTGTATTAATGCTTTAGGGGCTATTTATAAAATTATCCACAGAAGCATTTTTGAGTGGTTTTTATTTTTTTGCCATCAGTAATAGTATGGACAAATAGTTGTAATATAGTCACATGAGCAATATACTCTGTAACAACGAGAATGAATGAACTTGCAGTTATACACCACAGTATAAATACATTGTAAGAATATTCTATTGTTTGAAGAATGCAAGCCACAGAAAAACACAGAAAGTGTGTATCCTGTTCATAAACAATTCGAAACATGAAACTTAAATAATGTACAATTTTGATATAAGATACAAAAAAATCATAAACCTATGAGAATGATAAACTTTTAAACTTCATAGAAATTGCTTCCTTTGAAAGAAAAGGAAAGAAATTAAGTAGGGAGAGAGATCCTGGGCACTTAAAAGATAGGAGGAATGTTCTTTTTACTAGTGTACATTATGCATTATTCTCATACCTTATTTTGAAAATATTTTGTTACTGTTCTTCTGTATGTACTCTGTAGTTGATTAAAACAACTGCTCCAAAAAGAATTCATAGCAAAAAAGTGGTAAAGAAGTGGCAGGTTTTTGAGAATTTTTTATGGAAGATTTAAGGGAAATGAGATAATTTCTCTTTGAGAAATTGAGGGGTATTGTGGGTCCCTTATGGTTTACTGTTCATTAGTAAGGTTGAACATCTCCTTACACTTTGTATTTCCTTTGTGGAAACAGCATCCCAGGTCTATTATCCACTTTTGATACTAGATTGATACCTCTTATTGGCTTGCAGGAGTTCTTATACATTGTGGATACTGTTCTTTTGTCTCATGTGTATGTTTCATATATTTTCTTTTAACTTGGCCTTTGTCTTTAAACTTTATTTGTGGAATTTCTGTAGTACAGAGCTTTATATATGTATGCATCATGGGTACTATTGCTCTTTTACTCAAAAAAATCATGGTCTATATTACTATTTCGTTCAAATTATTAGTGACGTAAATCATTTTATTTATATATGTAGCTCGGATAGAGAAAATAATGAGCTACATTTTATCCTTTTTAAGGTGTTTGTAGTCCCTTTGTATCATCAGTTCTACTTTAGACATTGTTTTTCAATGAAACTGTATGTTGAAGTGCTATAATTATTCTTTCTTGAAGGTTTCGACCAAATACTAGGGAGCTGTGGTGTTACAATGCAGTGGTTGCTGATGCCAGACTTCCCTCTGCAGCAGACATGCAGTCCAGATGTAGTATTCTGAGTCCTGAACTTGCCTTACCAACAGGATCCAGGGCTCTGACCACCCGATCTCATGCAGCTTTGCACATTCTAGGTAGGGTTGCTCTTTGATGATCAGCTCAATTTTATTCATGCACTGTGCTGAGAATTTTTAAGAATATTTAGATTTGTATGTCATGTTTTCATGTGTGTTAAACAATAACATGTTAAAAGTTTAACCCCCTAACTTTAAGAGGTTTGTTTATCCCACAAAGAACAATACATCAGACAGAACCAACACAGTTTATGTATGCCCAAATATAAAGCATCTCTGAAGATAATTTTCCTAATAAGTATATATTTTTTAATTAATGGCTTTGTTTTGCTTAAATATACGAACTTTAGAGATGCAGATAGAATATTCAAATGTGTAATTGTAATATTTAATTTATATACATTATTTTAAATGGCATTATATAAAATACATATCTATATAATTATGAAATTTATACATATTATTTTTGTCTCTTATATAACATAGTTTTCCTTTACTTCTATTTACTTAATTTGCAGTATAACATTTTTTTCAGTTTATATAGATATTCTGTTGGTGGAAATTTTATACCAATCCACATAACTGCTTATTTTGTTGCTTTTTAAAAAGGTCCTTGAAAAGACTCCTTTATGTTTATCTAAACTTTGCAGTTGTGAAATCATATTTCTAAGTATAATTACTAGATCATACATATAATTCCTTGCTTCTCTTTTCTCAAGTTTCATCTGGTAAATCATTGTAAACATCTAAAACTAAAGATGTGTTTTTTGCAAAACATTGACACATAGAATGTATTTAAATATGATAATTACCCAAGCAGTGGAGAATTCTTATTGGTTGGAGGTGTTCTTTCATGAAACGTTGTTTAAAGTTTGGAATACATTTATTGAGCACACTCAGAGTTTATACTATTTTAATTTATTCCCTACAGCATCTCCTGTCATCAATATAATACGAAATTTTAATTTCAAGGAGTTGAATTTTTGTTTGTTTGTTTTTAGGTTGCCTTGATACCTTAGCAGCTATGCAAGATTTAAAAATGGGTGTTGCAAGTACTGAGGAGGAGACTCAAGCAGTAATGAAAGTTTATTCCAAAGAAGATTATAGTGTAGTAAACAGGTTTGAAAGTATGTATATTTATGTTTAGGAAATAATTATTTTATAAGTGAAATATAAATATAGGTATCTTAAAACATAAGTTATTATTTGTATCTTTTAGGTCATGGAGGGGGCTGGGGTTACTCTGCACATTCAGTAGAAGCTATACGTTTTAGTGCCGACACTGATATTTTACTTGGTGGCCTTGGTCTGTTTGGAGGTAGAGGAGAATATACTGCTAAAATTAAGGTAAGCAGTTTGTTGACGCTGTTGCCCTTTTTTGAAGACGTTTTGACGTAGTTTATTATGTTATATATAATATAATATACTAAAAAAGGACTTGAAGAAACATTGCTAAAATCTAATATAATACTACTAAATCATTGACTCATTAGAAAACCAAAAGTCAAGAAGAGAGGAAATGAGTGGAAAATGATTTTCCAATAATTTTAGGTTGAAAAAGACTGTAATAGTCAATCTCAGTCCCTTGTGCTGAACTTCCTAGTGGTCTAGGAACAGCAGCACCTTGTATATGCTTCCATTTTTGTAGCCACTTTAATGACAAGGGCACAAACTGTTTGATGCAGAACATTTTGATGTAGCTTTAAAAGTCATTAGGGGATCTGGGTGGCTAAATAGGTTAATCATCCAGCATTTGATTTTGGCCCAGTCATGATCTCATGGTTCGTGAGATTCAGCCCCGAATTGGGCTCCAATGCTAACCGTGGAGCCTGCTTAGGATTCTCTTTCTCTCTCTCTCTGCCTCTCCCCTGCTTGTGTGCATGTTCACTCTCTCAAGTAAATAAAAAAAAAAAAAAAAGCATTTTTGATGTAAAATACTGTGTAAGCAAACATGATCACCGTAAGATTGGGGACCAGGATTGAAGTGAGATCGAATATGGGGTATGGAGTTCATCAGGTAAACAAAATAAAAATAATTAAAAGTCCTAAGTTAATTCAAATGTTCATATCAGAAAGGGTCTGCAGTTATTCCAGGCAAAGGATGTGCTCATTCTTTGAAAATTCACTAATAGCTTGAATGTTCTGCTTCTCATATTAATCTGATTTTGCCTTTTTTTTCATTTTTATTTTTCTGGAAGAGCATGAGTAGGGGAGGGACAGAGAGAGAGGGAGACACAGAAGCTGAAGTAGGCTTCAGGCTCGGAGCTGTCAGCGCAGAGCCCAGTGCGGGGCTAGAACTCACAGACCACAAGATCATGATCTGAATTGAAGTTGGCCGCTTAACTGACTGAGCCACCCAGGCATTCCAATTTTTAGATATTATTGAGAGAACTAAGAATATATCTCCGGAACAGACAGCATTTAATTGAGAATTTTTAATGAAGCCTGCTATTGAAATGAAGGCACTAACTATACTTTTACTTTAAAGGCAAAATCAGATTGGGGCACCTGGGTGGCTCAGTCAGTTAAGCGACTGACTTTATCTCAGATCATGATCTCACAGTCTCTGAGTTCTAGCCTTGTATCGGGCTCTGTGCCGACAGCTCAGAACCTGGAGCCTGCCTAAGATTCTGTTTCCCTCTCTCTCTCTGCCCCTCCCCTGTGCGTACTCTGTTTTTCTCTGTCTCGCAATAAATGAATAAACATTAAAAAGTTTTTTTAATGTCTAAAAATTATATTAATATGTTAAAATTCCCTTATAATGATGGGTTTTGAGGACACCTCCCATAGAGGCCCAACCAGAGCTGACAAACTTTTAAAAATATTTACTTATTTCTGGCTATGATTGGAATACATGTGGTAAAGAAACACAGATAATATAGAGATTAAGTAAGTAAGAATTAAAAGCCCCTAGAGTTATATAGAAGACAGGGATAGAGGGGTGCCTGGGTGGCTTAGTTGGTTAAGCGTCCGACTTTCGCTTAGGTCATGATCTCACGGTTCGTGGGTTCGAGCCCCGCGTCGGGCTCTGTGCTGACTGCCAGCTCAGAGCCTGGAGCCTGTTTCAGTCTGTGACTCCCTCTCTCTCTGACCCTCCCCTGCTCACGCTGTCTCTCTCTCTGTCTCCTAGAAATAAATAAACATTAAAAAAAAAAAAAAGAAGACAGGGATAGAGTAATGATTAAGGATACCTATGACATAGGTAGGTAGGTAGGTAGGTAGACAGACACACTCATTCATGCATATATATGAAGGAAGGAAAGGAGGGAGGGAGGGGAAGAAGGACAGTAGTTTTAGTTTTTGGCTTATTTCAGAGCAACTTCTTTGAAAGGGTTATTTTAAGATGTCTTGATTCAAAGTTAAAAAATAGAGAAGCAAACTCAATGAGTTATATAGTGCTAGTTGTCACTGTCTAATAAGTTTATCAAGAAGGTACTTTTTTTTCTGGCTCTGAAAGGTTTTTTGTTTTGTTTTGTTTTGTTCTGATACTGAACACCGTAGTGTCCCCTATATCCAGTAGTCATGGTACAGAAATATGTAGGCCTTCCATAATATAATTTTTTTTCCAATCTCAAATCCTTCCTTACTCCTCCAATTCCCTAGATGTGAACCTGCCTTTGTATTTCAGTTAAGTGAGTAAACTAAGGTTTTCGAACAGAGGTTGTTTTTATTCCTCCATTCACCTTTCTAAGGTATACATTTTTTTTTTCCCCAGCAGTAAGCCTCTGTATTTTTTTGCTTTGTTTTGTTTTCATATCTCTGGTTGTTTCTTCTGTCTCTTTTGTAGGTTTGTCCTCTTCTACCTGGACACTAAATGCTGGATTTCTTCTAAGCCCAGCCCTAGGCCCTATTTCTACACTTTATATTTTCTCCTAGACATTCTCTTCTAAGCCTGAAGTTTAAATAGCTGTCAGCATACCATGATGTCCAAATTTAGATCTCCAGCTCAGACTTCTTCTTTGACCCATTTCCATGTAAGTGCTTTAAAGGCATGACAGTTGTTAGTCTTTATATCTCAACTGATTTCATGCTCTTTCCCCAGGACCTTGTTCTCTTCCAGTAGTCCCTTTCTTAAATAGTACCATCCACAATACGCTTGTTACCCTAAGTCAGAAACCTAGACATCTTTCTTGTCGGGTCCTCCTTTCTCTCTTTCCTCCTGCTAGAAGACTCTTCCACCACTAACTACTCTGGGCAAAGGTACGTGTCTTGGACCAGCCATCTAGCTGGACTCTACGTATTCTTTCTTATATGCTTTGTGTTTCCATTCTCTCTCTTCCCTTTCTTTCTTGAACTTATTCTAATCACGTTTTTGCCCTACCCAAGAAACTGCTCTTGTCAAGGATGTGAGTGACTTCTGATTGCTAAAGCCAGTGGTCAATTCTCACTCCTCATCTTCCTTAACCAATGGACATAATCTAATCCACTTAATTCCTTCTTTAAAATACTGTCTTCACTTGGCTCCTAGGGCACGACGCTTCATTTTTGTCCCGTCTCACTGACTGCTTTTCTAAGTCCTGGGCTGGTTACTCGTCACATCCTGACCTCTACTTGTTGGAGTGCCAGTATGCAGTCTTGGACACTTTTTAAAGTCTGCTTGTCCCCATAATGATCCAGGCTAATGGCTTTAAGTATTTTTTGTTTCTGATTACTTTCAATTTATAAACCTCCACAGTCATGTATACAGCTGTCTACTTCACATCTCCAGTTAGATAGCTTACAAGCATTTTGGATATAACATATTCAACACTAGGCTTCTGGTGATCCCTCTAATAAACCCGCTCTTCTGGTGTTTTCCCCCATTCCAGTTAACTGACTTAGGGTACAGTTAACTTTATTCCTCTATCTGCTTAGGCCAAAAATCTTGGACTTATCCTTGACTTCTCTCTTTCACATCCCACATCCCCTTCGGCAGCAAATACCATTGGCACCACTTTGAAAATAAAATCAGGATTTAACCACTTCTAAAAACTGTCCCTAATATCAAGTCGGTCCAAACCGTAGCCATTCTCACCTGGATTATTACAGTAGCCTCCCAACTTGTATCCTGCTCCTGTCTTTGCTCCCTTTAGTCTATTCTCAGAACAGCAGAGTGATTTACTTAAATGTCCACCAGAGTACGCTACTCCTTCATTTCAGATTCCTGCAGTGTCTTAGATTAGATTAAAAGCCACATGCCTTAGAAGAGCCCACAGAGCACCATTGAACTGACTGCCTTTATCACTCTGGCCTTATATTTTACTAGCTGCCTCACCCTAATCCAGCCACTGTGGCCTGCTGTTGTTCCTCAGACTTGCCAGGCATAGTGAAACCTCAGGACCTTTACGCTGGTTATTTCCTCTGAGTATAGTTCTTTACTTTAGTACCTATGTGGATCACTTCCTCCTTATATTCAGGTCTTGATTCTCTGGTGAGCCTGTTTAAAACAATCTTCTCCCTTACCATAAACTTACTTCCAATTACCCCCATTTTTTTGTTTGCATTGTTTGTGACTATGTGGCCAGTTCCTAGAACTGTGCCTGGTACACGGTATGTGTTAAGAAATATTTGTTGAACATAAGGAGGAAAACATTAAGGACCTTTATATTATGCTATATACAAAGTAGGAAATGAGAACTCACTGAAAAATTTTAGATTACAGAAGTATTCTAATCAGATATTCATTTTACAGAGTACTAAGGTCATTAAACAAAAACAAAAACCCTTATGGGTTATGGAACCCCTGTGGAAATTGGCCAAAGCAAGGAGAGAATGGAGATAAGAAGACTGATGAGTTATTGCTAGTAACAGTGAGCATGAGTGAACTGACAAGCTATGGTACCAGCAATAGAACAGATGTAGTGATGGCAGAAATATATGGAAAAAAAATTATTCCAGATTTTTTTATCTGAGTGAGTAGGTGAGTGATCATCAGAACAGGGAAGGCAGGGGAGAAGGGGAGTGAGTCACTTTAGAACTAACTAGTGAAATCCAGCTGCAGGTGGAGAATACAGTGACTTTTGAGAACAAGATCTGAGCTGGAGACAGATTTTCAAATTATTAGCATATAATTGATAAAATGGGACATCTAGCCTAGTAGTTATCCAGTAAGTTTTTTTTTTTTACAAATAGTTTATTGTCAAATTAGTTTCCACATAACACTCAGTGCTCATCCCCACAAGTGCCCTCCTCCATGCCCATCCCTCCTCCCCCCCACATCCATCAGTCTTCAGTTTTTGTCAGCATTCAAGAGTCTCTCATGGTTTGTCTCTCTCCCTTTCCCCCACCATTTCCGCCCTTCTTCTCCCCCTTGTTCCTCCGTCAAGTTCCTCCTAATCGTCCTACACGTGCAAACATATGATATTTGTCCTTCTCTGCCATTATCCAGTAAGTTTTAATGCTCCCTTCTTTTCCTCCTTAGTGTTTTATCTGCCTTATTTTGTAGTTCACTTGCTACATAATTCTCCAGAGAAATGAGGGGTTTTTATATGTGTTGGCCCATTTTTAAAGAAAAGATCTCTTCCTGATAATTCTCCTTTATTTTCACTTAATTTCATAACTTTTCCTCTTTGATATCTTCTCTTTTATCCTTTCCCCAAGACTTTCTGGTTCTCCCCTTGTTTTATATCCGTTTTCTTCCATACTCTTCATCTCTCCTTGTCCCATGCCATATTACTTTGAACTATTTTTTGTTACTTATGTTTTAAAAGATCCTTATCTTCTGTTAATACTCTCTCTTTCTATAGTTAACATTTTTCTAGCCTTTTTTGCTGGATATTTTTCTGAATGCTCCATAAGTATTATTTCACGTAATTCTCACAATTACTATGAAGTAGGCACTCTTAGTGTCCATTTTCCTTTTATGGATGAGGAAACCGGGTCCCAGATCTCACATGTTGAAGCAAAATTCTTCCTCATTGGAAGCTCACTTAGATAAAATGCTTTGGTTGAATTCTCTTACTTACTTCAGATCTTTATATTTGGTACAGAAGAGCTTGGAGCATTTGCTATAAATAGGTGAATATATAAATAAACTGAAATTAATACAGACCATGAGTTTCTTAATTTAAATATATAGGTTTGTGTATTCAACATTAAAAAAGCATACATTCTGGGGCAACTGGGTGGCTCAGTCAGTTAAGTGTCCAACTCTTGATTTCGGCTGAGGTCATGATCTCACAGTTTGTGGGATCAAGCTCCATGTCAGGCTCTGTGCTGACAGTGTGAATCCTGTTTGGGTTTCTCTCCCTCCTTCTCTCTCTGCCCCTCCACCATGCTCTCTCGCTCTCTCTCTCAAAATTAATCAATAAAACTCAAGAATAGAAGCAGGCATTCTGATTTTTGCATTCTGTAGTATCCAGCACTATGTGTGTTATTGGAAACACACAAAACTATAAACATATTATTCAACAGGTTTGCATGATTGAATGACTGACTAGACATGATATGTTTTTCTCCTTTTCCCAGCTGTTCGAGTTGGGTCCTGATGGAGGAGATCATGAAACTGACGGAGACCTTCTTGCAGAGACAGACGTGCTGGCTTATGACTGTGCTGCCAGGTAATGATTTCCTCATTACTCAGCATCATCCTTAACATACTTAATATGAAAAATTCACTGTAAGTGAAGAAACATAAAAAGGATATTTTAAATAATCCATGATGGGATGCTTGAGAAATTATATTGTATATTAGAGAAGTGTTGGATTTAACAGGACTGCATTAAAACTAACAGTATTTTCCATATTTGTATTTTATAAATTATTTCTCCATTGAAGATAAGATGAAACTATACATATATTTTACACATCTTTGCTTTCATACATCCCTTAGAGAACAGCTTATGTGCTAGCTTTCCAGTGATGTGATACAATTATTTACTACCTGGAGCATTATGTATATAGTATCAAATAGAGAAGGCCAGAAGTCCCATCACCTGTCTTCCCTGACACCATGCCCATAGTGTGTGCTTGGTTGTAAGATACTTAGGGTGGTGGCCAGCTGTTACTGAAACCTCTTAGAAGGTTGCTGAAATCCAGATGTTTATTTATAAAACTTCATTAAGTAAGAAGAGACTTAGATTTTATCAGTCCTCTCTGTGTAATCCCAATAAATATCTCTAACACTGTGTTATGACAAGTGATTTGAATCAGGAAAGAGAAAAAAAAATTGAACAATAAAAAGTTATTATTGAGGGGTGCCTGGGTGGGCTCAGTTGGTTAAGCATCCGACTTCGGCTTGGGTTATGATCTCACCGTTCATGGGTTCAAGCCCCCATCAGGCTCTGTGCTGACAGCCAGCTCAGAGCCTGGAACCTGCTTCAGATTCTGTCCCTCTCTCCCTGACCCTCCCCTGCTCATGCTGTCATCTCTCTCAGAAATAAATAAAACATTAAAAAATTTTTTTAAATATTGAAAAATAATAATAGTACACTACTTCCCTGTGATAGCTATGTTAAAACTTGTGTGTTATATATGAACTTTTTGCTAGTGAAAATGTGTTTTCTGAAAATGGTAGTAAGGCATTGAGTCTGCTTTTAACCCACAAATACTTAGAGAATAAAAGAGCAAACCTAAAGAAAATTCTGACTATTTTTTCACTTTAGGCATTTACCAATATCAGGAGATACTTTTCAGTCATTTTTTATGTGATGAAAAATGAAGATAAGGAAAATTTTAGGAAAGTTAATTGATTAATTTTTAACAAAGCCTTAAGATGCCATTGTCAGCATTTATTTTTGAGCATATGATTATGAGTAAAAAATATATTGCTTCACATATAGAGAATCATGTAGAATGTTTTCATTTGCCTACCAACAAAGCCCAGGTTCCTAAGACTAGCATTAAAGGACTTCCATAATCATTCATGGCATCTTTTTTAACTTACTACCTAAGTGTTTTTAATATGTCTTAATGCTTTAACCTAACTAGACCCCCTGTCATTTTCAAGTCCTGTTTTGTACCTTCATACCTCTGCAGTGTGTGAATTCATCCCCTTCCTCAAATATCCTTGATTCTTTTCTCTAGCCCAACTTCCCAGTGACAACCAATATACTCCATTACCTAAAACTTTAGTGTATCTTTATCAGATGTCCTTATTTATAAACATGCTTTCTCCTTTTATTTTAGTAAAATTTTTTGTTTAGTTACTATGTGAAAGGCACAGTTCCAAACACTTTATTTGAATTTTCTCAGTCCTCAGAACAATCCTGTCATCTGGACATCATCTTCATCCCTATTTTCAGATGAAGAAACTGAGTCACAGAGAAGGTGTAATAACTTGCCCAAGGTCACACAACTAGTAATTCATGAAGCTGGGCCTTGAACTCAGACCATCTGACTCCAGAACCATTTTCTTAATGTGCTGCCTCTCAAAAAACTTTACTTAAATAAATGAACTTTAAACTAAAATTCAGTTTCATTTTCCATTTATACTGGCATGGTTTTTTGTTTTTGTTTTTTTAACAACAATTAAAAACCTTTGTGTTATTTTAACATGAAAGTTTATAACATTTAATCAAGTTGTAGAATTCAAGGTGAAGGATGTCATCACCATAACACTAATGACTATAATTTGTTCTTGTCAAGACTTACATTTTTTTGTTTTTTTTTTTTCTTAGTTTGTGTGTTTGTTTATTTAAATGATCTCTATACCCCACATGGGGCTCAAACTCACAACCCTGAGGTCAAGAGTCTCATGCTTTTTGTAACTGAGCCAGCCAGACACCTTTTTCTAAATCTCTTCCTTTAATTTTTTCTTTTTTTAAAATTTTTTATTGTTATTATTTTCATTTAAATCCAAGTTAGTTAACATATAGTGTAATAATGATTTCAGAAGTAGAATTTAACATTACATATAAAACTTTTAAGTGTTCATCTCAACAAGTGTCCTCCTTAATGCCTATTGCCCATTTAAATAGCCCATTCTCCCTCCCACCTCCCCTCTAGGAACCCTCAGTTTGTTCTCTGTATTTTAAGAGTCTCTTATGGTTTGTCTCCCTCTCTGTTTTTATCTTATTTTTGCTTCTCTTCCCCTGTGTTCATCTGTTTTATTTCTTAAATTTTTCTTGTAGCATACTTTATGTAGTCTAGTTCTATCCATGTTGTTGCAAATGGCAAGATTTCATTCTTTTTGATCACTGAGTTAATATTCCAGTGTGTGTGTATACATAATGTATATATGTGTGTGTGTTTATACATACATACATATACATGCATGTATATATATGTATACACACATACATACCACATCTTCTTTATCTGTTCATCAGTTGATGGACATTTGGGCTCTTTCCGTACTTTGACTATTTTCGATAGTGCTACTATAAACATTGGAGTGAATGTTCACACCTTTTTTTTAGACTTTTATTTTTAAGTTTATTTATTTTATTTATTCTTTAAGGTTTATTTACTTTTGAGATACAGAGAGACAGAGAGCGCGTGCATGCGGGGGAGGGCAGAGAGAGACAGACACAGAATTGGAAGCAGGCTCCAGGCTTTGAGCATCAGCACTGAGCCCGACGCAGAGCTTGAACCCACAATCTGTGAGATCATGACCTGAGCCGCAGTTGATGCTTAACCGGCTGAGCCACCCGGGTGTCCCTATTTATTTATTTTGAGAGAGAGAGGGAAGGGCAGAGCGAGAGCGAGCGAGCGAGAGAGAGAGAGAGAGAGAGAGAAAATGCGAGAATTCCAAGCAGGTTCCACATGTCAGTGTAGAACCTGATGCAGGGCTCAAACTTAGAAACTGTGAGATCTTGACCTGAGCTGAAATCAAGAGTTGGATGCTTAGCTAACTGAGCCACCCTGGTGGCCCCAGACATCTTTAAATAGAAGGTTTTAATGATGTTTGTTAAGAATATTACACAATGTATTTCATGTTTTGTTTATAAAGGATTTAAAACAAATAAATGCGCGTAACAGGGCAAAGACCTGTCTTTGACTCACTAATTTTTCTCTCAGAGAAAAGTATGCAATGATGTTTGATGAACCAGTTCTCTTACAAGCTGGATGGTGGTATGTAGCGTGGGCTCGAGTGTCTGGACCCAGCAGTGACTGTGGGTCTCATGGACAAGCTTCTATTACCACAGATGATGGGTAAGCAGAATGTTTTAAGTATTACTTAAGCAACTCTCATTTTTATTAGTGGAATATTGTTTTAGAAGCTCAGGTCTTTCAGTAAGGTAAAAATGTTAGTAAGACTAGAATATAATATGACTGCCAGACATTGAAATTTATGTGACCTCATGCCAGATTTAAGGTCTACACAGACAGGGAGACGATAGGACTGCTCTTCTTTGCTCTTGTCATTTGTCATTTGTATGTATTTCTGGATGTTATATTGTTTAAGAACTTATTGCCAATTAGAAATTATTAAAAAAATGACAAGGAAAATGAGGAATATGGAAACCATAAAAAAAGAATAAATGCTTGCTATAAAACTTGGCAGTTCTTATGAAAGTAGTTTCTAAATTGCAGAGCTTTAGCAATATGAGATGGCACAGTTTTAATAAAATGTAGGGGGAAATTTACTGTTTAAATTTCATATATAGAGCGTTTTTTAGTTAATAAAACACTTTCATATCTATATTCTCATTTGATGCCCTTGACAATTTTGTGAAGCCATTATTAGCCCTGTTTCGTCTCAGGGGACTAGAGAGACAAAAAGTGAAGTAATTTGCCTCACATATATTGTGGCTGTGTGGCAGAACCAAATCTGGACCTGGAATCTCTGGACTCTTAACTCCATCCTTTATTCTCAGTAATCTAATTTTGTATGTTTGAAAGGACCATTACTTGGGAGAGAAATTCAGTTTACTCCTTACTCTTCTTCAGCATGAGAGGAAGTTATATAATAGCATATTTCAAATAGTTTTATTCTATTCATAACAGAGCTGACCAGAAACAGAACAGACTAATAATGTATGAGGTGCATTCTTTGTTCCTGAATGTTCAAGTAGAATGCCATAGAAAAATCAAGTCTGCTATACTATATCCCTTTCAACTTACTGTAAGATTGTGTGCTAACACCAGGAGACTGCCTTGGTCCTGGACCGCATGATTTCATATGCAGTTCATTGAACTTTGGGGTACTGCAGCACTTTGAAGCTAAAGCATGTCATGTATGTGGCTGAACAGATTTTAAACTGTTCATAAGTTGAAATATTTTGTTAATAGCTTATTATTCTGGTTAAAGTTGAGCTGGGGGGACCAGTCACTTACCCAGGACTTCCTGATGAAGTTCAGTTCCTTCATTTTATTCCTTAAACCACTCAGAGCTTAAACCAAAATAAAAGCCATTCCTTTTTACTTGTAGGGTTTTTCTTAAAGAATGGATCTCTGTGCATTAACATATATTTGAAAATGTAATTATCAGATTTCTTATTTTCTTTCATGAATCTTGAATCGTGTTGTTTTTGGTGTCATTGTTATTTTTTCTCTTCTTAGGGTTGTTTTCCAATTTAAGAGTTCAAAGAAATCAAATAATGGCACAGATGTCAATGCTGGTCAGATACCTCAATTATTATACAGGTATTTAACATATTTACAGTTAATTAATATGGTGTTTTCCTCTGTTATAATGAGCTAGGATACTATAAAATATGTGAAATAATGAGAGAAATTATTTGAGCCACTCGGCAAATTATAACATACCAGTAGAAATATAGCTACTTTTTTTTTAAATGTATATTTATTTTTGAGAGAGAGAGAGACAGACAGACCATGAGTGAGGGGTAGAGAGAGAGAGAGAAACATAGAATCCAAAGTAGGTTCCAGGCTCAGAGCTGTCAGCACAGTGGCCGATGCGGGGCTCGAACCCAGGAACGGCGAGATTATGACCTGAGCTGAAGTCAGGCACTCAACCAACTGAGCCACCCAGGTGCCCCAAAATATAGCTACTTTTAACAAAAACACTTAATTTAATATTTTGTATATTTTTAAACATTTTCTACTTTGAGCTTAATTTGAAACTTTATTTACCTCATGACTGAAGACTAGCTGTATTATGCCATTAACAGTATTTTAACTACCTATTTCAGAATATTATAAAGTAATAAAAATTTGTCTTACTGAAATGATATTGAGTGTTAGGGATTTCAGATGCAGGCCTGATTGATTTCCTGCAGTTTTGTGTTTCCTGTTTGTCTTGTGATGGAATGAATTAGAAAATCCCTTAATGCTAAATTAATTATTGAAATATCAAATAATAACTTGTCTGTGTGATAATATTTATTATATTTATAACATTATTTAAGAATGTAGATTATTCAATAATTTTTAGAATAAAGAATTCAAATAGATAACCCTCACTAAAAAATATCATTCTTTGAGTAGTAGAAAAATCTAAAGAAATACCTCTAGAACAGTGACTGTCTCTCATGTCTTCCTTCCTTAGTAATCACTTTTAGGACTCTAGATGGTTTAAACCTCACTTTTCCCAAGAAGAGATTTTTGTTTGTTTTTATGCTATTTATTATAGTTAGTATTTGTAATATGTAGCATTATGAACATAGCAAGTTGCTTGGACTACTTCTGGGTACACTGAACAACGTTTTAATTATAAGCACTTAATATTTAATAGTAGCATATTTTGCTGTTTCATAAATTTATATTTTGAAAAGTGTCATTGAACCTTCTAACATAAATTTATGTGTATCTGCTACCCTCAGACTTCCAACCAGTGATGGCAGTGCCTCAAAAGGCAAACAGCAAACCAGTGAACCTGTACATATTTTAAAGAGATCTTTTGCAAGAACTGTCTCAGTCGTAAGCCATTTTTATTTAAATTTCCATTTTTTTTGTCCAGTGATCCGTTTTCATCTTGATATTTAGCCACCCTTCTGAGAGTTTATCTCAACATAGTTTTATGAACTCAGATTTGTTTTTAGATTATCACTGGCATCCTAGGCAAAGAATAAGTACTTTAAGTAATGGGAAAATAGGGATGCTGGCTGATTTTAACATGAACTGAAATAACTGGTGGGTTTTCTAGGAAATGCTGTATGAATACATATGCTGAAGGAGAAAGTGAAGGAAAAGTTAAGACTAATATTGAGTAAAAAGCGCTAATCTAATGCTTAAGGAGCTAAATAGAAGAGTTGTATATTTAACTAAGGGCTTTGTTGAACTACTTGACCATCTGCATTCTACATACAAAGATATGCCGTATTACTGGGGTTACTAGTGTACAATGGGAATGATGTAATTGAGAAATCATGGTATGTCTGCCCAGGAAATCTGAGTTAAGTTCTTGTTCTTTAATTTATTAATTGGGCATTCTTAATGCAAGTTGTCTAAATAAACTGTGTGATAGCATCATTATGAATTTCTGATGGGATAAGAGATACAAAAATGCTTTTTTAATTGTAAGACACTATATGAATATGATTTATTAATGTAGTTGGTAGTCTTTCATGTTGGTAAAATACATAGGGAGAATACCTTTTTTTTCCTCTTTGTGTTAGTTTTTTAAAATCACAAGATCAATACACATCCCTGATTGGGAATAGCTTGGAGTAGGGATTTATCCTACTATATTAAAAGTACCCTAAAGTTCTTTCCCCATCACTCTGTTATTACATGTAACTACTGTTTACATTTTGGGTATATCCTTTCAGACCAGTTTTATACGTATACAAACTTAACTGGTGTTTCATATAGTGCACTGTACAAACTTGTTTCCTTATAATGATAAAATTTTGCATCTTTTTAAAATTTTCATAGGATACACTAAGTACTGCAGGACAACTAGAAATGGAAGGGATGCTCACTATTCTAAACACATATTCTAGAATTTAAACAATCTAGTAAGAATTTTTTAGTATTTTCTAGTTAATTTTTATCTTTTATTAACTTGTTTATCAAGGATTGGCTGTAGTTTGATAAAATTTAATAGGTAAGCATGAAATAAAATGATACTGTGACTAATATTAAATAAAATATTATTAAAATTATTAACATGTTATAAATATTTTTGGCTTATTTATATAATAATAAAGCAACAATGTAGAGTTCAATTTTGCTTTCAAGTAAACATATTTATAAATAATTTTAATTTTTTTCCTGATGTGATAAACTAGATAGGTTAATAGCAGAGAAATGTAAAAATGTATTTTCAGGGGCACCTGGGTGACTCAGTTGGTTAAGCATCTGACTTTGGCACAGGTTGTGATCTCACACTTCGTGAATTCGATCAAACCCTGTGTCGGCCTCTTTGCTGACAGCTCAGAGCCTGGAGTCTGCTTTGGATTCTGTCACCCCTCTCTCTGCCCCTCCCCCACTCACACTCTGTCTCTCTCTCTTTCTCAAAAATAAATAAATGTTAAAAAAAATTTTTAAATATATTTTTAAATAGGCAAATATTGAAGAATGCTGTTTTTATAGATGCCTAACTACTGTACCTCTTTTGTCAAGCTTCATAGATGCTCCTAATGGTAATTTGATAAATGAACTAGTAGAATGTCTGGTATCAAAATACAGTAAAAAAGTTCAAATAAAGTTTTGAAGTTTATGTCATCTTTCCATTTGATTCAGCCTATGGTATCATTTGAACTAATTGTTACCTGTTTTTTCATATTCTGGATTAGGAATGTTTTGAGTCATTATTGAGTATTCTTCACTGGAGTTGGACCACCTTAGTCTTAGGAGTTGAAGAACTTAGAGGATTAAAAGGATTCCAGTTCACAGCGACACTTCTAGATTTAGAGAGACTGCGCTTTGTGGGTACCTGTTGTCTGAGGTTATTGCGTGTCTATACATGTGAAATTTACCCAGTATCAGGTATGAAGCACATTTTTAAATGACTTTAGGGAGAAAATATTTGAGACATTGGGAAGGTGTATATGGGAAAACCAGGAATTTAAGATCCTCATCTGCCTTTAACCTTCTCCAAAAATGAGGGGGGACGTCAGTTTTCCATGACCTTTATATACTTACTTACAAAGAATAAAATAGATTACATGCTCTACTGATCACTAAAATTACTCTAATAAAGTATTATTTTAAACAGATTTGGTCAAATAGAAAATTTTAAACAACTCATTTGGACTTAAATGCTGAAATGTTTCAGGGTGATTTTGTTTTCCTATCAATATTTTTAAAAAATAATTTTGGACCACATTTAATTTCTAAATCGTTTCATCTCTAGGTAATGAGTACTTGTGATCTCTAGCTATATAGGAAATTGCTTGAACTATATTGAATATCTCCATGCATATTTATTATTCTATTTAATTAGCAATCTGCTTTGTTCCCTCAAAGCTACAGGAAAAGCAGTTGTGGAAGAAACTAGCAAGTTAGCAGAATGTATTGGAAAAACTAGAACTTTGTTAAGAAAAATTTTATCAGAAGGAGTTGACCACTGCATGGTGAAGCTGGATAATGATCCTCAAGGGTATCTCAGTCAACCTCTGAGTCTCCTGGAAGCTGTGCTTCAGGAGTGCCATAATACCTTTACTGCCTGCTTTCATTCTTTCTACCCAACTCCTGCCTTACAGTGGGCTTGCCTTTGTGATCTGCTGAATTGTTTGGATCAGGTAATTTTAAATTTGTAAAATGTTAGTTGAAAATATGATATTTTAATTAATACCCTCCAAGAAAATAAAGTGCTGTTGCCTCAATCTTTCTAACTTTTATAAGAGGTAAATTAGGACTTTGGTTTGGTATGTGTGACTTAATTAAAGTTAAAAGACTTTTTTTTCTGTTTGTTTTATCATTTTTAGTTGTAAAATTGGCAGGCACGTTGTGCAGCTGCTTATTTGCTTTGAATCTGAGTGAGCATGTGTGTGTAAGAGAGCGAAACAGTCGTGAGCAAGTGTGTAAGAGTAGGGACCACACTAGGAGGGCAGCTCCTGCAGCCCCTTATCTACAGAATGGTCAGGAGAAAGAGCTGTGAGTGAACTTGCTTGCTAACATCATTCATTCACGAGGAAACCAAAAGCCTCATACACGTGTATGCCCCAAATCACAGTTTCAAAATACTTGAGGCAAAAAAATGTCAGAACTATAGGGGCAGTAGACAAATTCACAATGGTAGTTGGAGACTTCAACACTCCTCTGTTAGCAACTAATAGAACAACTAAACTAGAAAATCGGTAGGGAAGTAGATCTGTACAGCATTATCAACCACATTGGCTTTACTGACATTTATAAAATAGAATGTCAGTTGCAGAATACATGCTATTTTCAAGTATACATTATCAGATAGCTCATATATGCTAAGCCATAAAATAAGTTTTAGTAAATTTAAAAAGACTAAAATTAAAAGAGTTTTCAGACCATAATAGAACTAAAGTTAAAATCAGTAGCCTGGGTGGCTTAGTCAGTTAAACGTCCGACTTCAGCTCAGGTCATGATCTCACGGTTCGTGGGTTCAAGCCCCGCATCGAGCTCTGTGCTCATAGATAGCTCAGAGCCTGGAGCCTACTTTGGATTCTGTGTCTCCCTCTCTCTCTGACCCTCCCCTGCTCACGCTGTCTCTCTCTCTCAGAAATAAATAAAACATTAAAAAAATCTTTTAAAAATCAATAGCAAAATATATTGAGAAAAGCACTATGTATGTGGACAACACTTCTAAGTAATCAGTCAAAGAAGAAATCCAAAGGAAACTGTTTTGTGCTGAAAGATAAAAGTATAACATCAGAAATTGTGGGATGTAGCTAAAGCAAATCTATAGTTTTTAAAATATTTATTTATTTATTTTGAGAAAGGGAGAGAAAAATTCCTAAGCACTCTCAGCACAGAGCCCAAGATGGGGCTTGATGCCACGAACTGTGAGATCATGACCTGAGCCGAGACCAAGAGTTGGATACTTAGCTGACTGAGCCACCCTGGTGCCCCAAGAAATGTATAAAGATAATACGAGCAAAGAAGAAAGGTTTAAAATCAGTGATCTAAGTTTCTTCCTAAAGGAGTCAGAAAGAATTAGCAAGCCAAAATAAGAAGAAAATAATAAAGATGAAGGAAATAATAAAGACGAGACCAGAAATCAGTAAATTGAAAGTAGAGAAAATTGACCAAAAATTGGTTCTTCAAAATTAAAATCAAACTAATACACTCCTAGTAAGTCTGATTGAGAGACAAGAGATGAAGAAAAAACACAAAATATCATTATCAAGAATGAAATAGGGACTACCACTATAGGTCCAAAACAGACATTAAAATGATAAGAGAATGTTTTGAACAGCTTTATACCAATAACTTGTAACTTTAGGTAAAGTAGACAAATTTCTTGAAAAATATAAATTAAAACTAGCACAATAAGAAATATAAAATCTGAATTGCCTTATATCCATTAAAATATTGAATTCACTATCAAAAACTTTCCCACAAAGAAAACTCCGGATCCAGATATTATCATTGTTGAATTCTATCAAACTTGATATAATATCAGTCTTTTACAGACTCTTTCAGAAAATATAGGAGACAACAGTTCCCAACTGATTTTGCCTTATACTAATATCAAAATCTGACAAAGATATTAAAAGAACATATTAGTACAAATATTACTCAGATATGTAGATGTGAAAACTCTTAATATTATCAAATCAAATCCAGCAATATAAAAAATATATCACACCAAGTAGGGATTTTCTTGGAAATGGAAGGTTAGTTTAACATTCAAAAATCAATGTAATTCACCATATTAACTGAATAAACTGGGAAAATTGTATAATCGTCTCAACAGATACAGAAAAAGTGACAAAATTCACACTTATTCAATAGTGAAAACTTCTCAGCAAACTAGGATTTAAGGAAACTTAATCTATGATTATAAAGAATATCTATAGAAAAATATAGTTAATATCAAACTTAATGGTGAAATACTGAATACTCCTCTAAGTTTGGGAGTAAGGCACCAGGTGACTGTTCTCACCACTCCTATTCAGCACTGTAGAGGATATTCTAGCTCCTTGTCCTTCCCTAAGAAAGTTCACTGTCATCACCATGGCATCCTAGCCTATTTGAAAGATATTCTAGGGATGCCATCTGGGTAGGCAACTTTGTTTTTATTTTATTAGTACTATTTTTTTAGCAATTTACATAATGAATTTATTATTCCTGGCATTAAAAATGTATTTCTTTGTGACCTAACATGAGGTCTCAATCTTAAATTTTGAGCATACAATATAATATTGTTAACTGCAGAAACAGTGTTATATATAACACATCACTAGTGCTTTTCTTTCATAACAAACTTTATACCTGTTGAACTAGTTCCCCATTTCCCCTTATCCCAACCATTCTATTCTCTGCTTCTGTGAGTTTGTCTGTTTTAGATACTGCATATAAGTGGAATCATGCAGCATTTTGGCTTTCTGTGACTGGCTTATTTAACTTATCATAGTGTTCTCCAGGTTCATTGATGATCTATAGCAAAGTAGTGTATTTTACCACTCAGTTTCCTGAGACAAGATTATTGCCTACACTAGTGCACAACATACTCTCTTGACCCATCCAATCTCATATGGTTGTTTTCTTTGCTACTGAACTGGCCATAGAACAGGCTAGCATTAACAAATGTTGGTTTAACGTATAGAATATTGGTGTTAGCCTGAATTTGTAGTACAGATGTTCGATGAACTAAGTAATGTATATACAGTTTTTGCGAAGTAGGATATCCTGTCTTGATAAGTTTTTAATACTTTGTTACAAAAATTTTACAAGTATGCTGCTAATTTTTCTGAATAAATTATATAACGTGATGACATATTTTGTGACCTTACTGAAATGTTTATTATAGTAATTCATTATGCTGCATTAACATTAGTGAAATGTTATAGTTGCACAGAATTATAATTTAAATCAGTTATTATTTGAGAAAAATTGTTTTCAGTGCTTGTTATTGGACATGTCTTAGATATATATTCTGATTGAGGCCTTTTTGATGTTATTCTTTAGGCATAGTGCTCTGAGGATATATAAACTCATTGAATGGAGAATACGGGGCTGATATTTAACCATATTTAATAATTTTATATCTTCATTTGGTAGTAACTTCAACAATTGTGTTTAAAAGTATTGATACAATTGAGTTGTATGTCAAGACAATTAAAATGAGTGCTAGAAAACTTTGGTATGATTTAAAAGATTGTTTAACTTTTGTATATCCAAACATTTGGGTTATACTGATGCCATATTTCTTTGATGGGCTCATCTTTCTTTTTATAAAAGGATATCCAGGAAGCAAACTTCAAGACTTCAAGTAGCCGATTGCTTGCAGCTGTTATGTCAGCTCTGTGCCACACTTCCGTTAAGCTGACTTCTATCTTCCCTATTGCATATGATGGAGAAGTGCTATTACGATCAATTGTTAAACAAGTTAGCACAGAGAATGACTCAACACTAGTTCACCGGTTCCCCCTCTTGGTAGCACATATGGAAAAGCTCAGCCAGGTAGGTCTTTTCCTGAAGTGTCTTTTATACCGAAACGATAGAACCACAAATGGAGGGCATATTTAAGTTGGTGCTTATTCTTCTATATTGGTATTTACCAAGTAAGTATGTGTTTCACAAGAAGGGCTAAAATTCAAGGAAAAAGAATTCTCATGTTTACTGGTAAATTTGCAGTATTTTTTTCTTTCATTTTTTTTTATTTTGAATGAAACTTAACATAAAAAAATTTGAGAGTAGCACAGTGAATTCCCCTATATTATTTGCCAAACCATTTGAAAGTTGCAGATACTATAAGCAAACTTGTATATTCTATTATTTTAGATTGCCAAGATAGGATTCTTAGGGAAATGAGTAAATTTTTGAGACATTTTTTTCTATGACATTTTGATATGTTAAAACAAATACTCTAAAACAATCGTCAGAGGAAACATGCTGTAGTAACTATTTGTGGTTTATTAGAAAGCACTATGTTGATGGGGTGTGTGGGTGGTTGAGGTGATTAAGCATCTGACTCTTGATTTAAGTTCAGATCATGATCTCAACTGTTGGTGGTGAGATCGAGCCTCATGTCAGGCTCTGCCCCTAGTTTTTTTTCTCTCTCTCAAAAAAAAAAAAAAAAGGAAAAGGAAAGCTGTTGAGAGTGGTTAATAATAATATTCATGATGATTTTAACTAAAAAGTTACTTAATTTTATATAATGGGTTGAATGTACACTCATTTATGTATTTGATTTGTCTTGGGAAGACTGATATAACTTTAAGACCCTCTTCTACCTTGAGATTTTATGACTTTATGAAATCTATTAAATTTGTTACATATGCTGTAACTTGTAAAACAGCATGGAATGTAAGTGTTGTGGAAAAACTTGGCTATTCAGGGTGCAACTAGGTGATTTTGATAGCTGAAGCAGAATAGTTTCCCTGATTTTACAGAAGTTGAGGCACTGTGAAGAAACTGGAACTAAATCCCAAACTGTTTGATTTCCTAGTCCACAGTAAAATTGGAAGGGTCATTGGTCACAGTTGTCCCCTCATGACATCGGATGCATTTTGCTCTCTGTCCATAGTGATCTATGTAATATTGAGGATGGTAAAAAATATAAATCATGTTCGTGCCTTATATCAACTGAATCATCTTTTCACTTCGTGTCTGGAAAAAAGACCTATATTTTCCCCTTGGTCTTTATAATTTCTTATCTTGAAATTTTTATTGGTAAAGGTTGGAATGTCTTATATTCATTTAGGAAATCAAGTACAATAGAAATTGTAAAACTGCATAGGAGTATCTGTAGTGGAATTCCATATTTTATTACATGCATGTACAGAAAAAATTTTTATTAGAAAAAATATTTGTACAGGCTTTCTCAGTTGTTCTACCTGTAACTATACCAGAAATAATTATAATAATTAGTAATGTAATAATTATCTTAGATTGAAATTTTGTCCAGTAGAAAAAGCTTTTTGAATTGGAGCAGTGTTTTTCTGTCATAAAGGATTATTATTGAGAAGTTAAATAGAGTAAGTGAAAATGACTCAAAGCTAGCAAAAACACAAAAAAATGTGGTACTTTTATGATACACAGAGACTAATAATTTAAAAAGAACAGTAAAAAGTAAAGTTAGTGGTTCCATATACAACTGGATGGATTTCTAGACAAAGCCTCAAACCCTGAATTTTAAAGGTGTCATCTGGAAAGATAAGATTTTGCAATTGAGTACTCATGTGAAGGAAAATAAAGCAGTATCTTTTAAACTTTTTTTTTTTTTTTCATCTATCATAGAGTGAAGAGAATATCTCTGGCATGACAAGCTTCCGTGAAGTTCTGGAGAAAATGCTGGTTATTGTTGTGCTCCCAGTCAGGAACAGCCTGAGGAGAGAAAATGAGCTCTTCTCCTCTCACCTAGTTTCCAACACCTGTGGGTTGCTGGCCAGTATTGTCAGTGAACTGACAGCATCAGCCCTGGGGTCTGAGGTGATGTTTTATTTTGAGACTGGATAAGAAGCACATGTTTAAGCTTTCTTTTTTCATATATTTTGGCTTTGTAGAAACTAATTTTAATCCCATTTGTACTGTTTTTCTTAAGAAAAAATTTAAAAGCCTTCAGGCTAGGCTGCTTGTTTGGTTTTACCTTCCTTACACCTCTCTGTGCTGTTGCTTGTTTCCTCTCTCTTACCACTTTCCCCAGGACATCACAGTAATACACACTGTATGTTTTTCCTTTTATTTGCCCCATTGCACAACCTCACTGTCGTATTCTAAAATAGTTCATGTTGCTAGGTAATGAGGAATAGAAATGGGGCTACTAGTAGTGACCACACAGTATGGAAAAGGTAAACTAAGGTTTAGACCTTAGTTCTGCCCAGTAGCTGACACAAGACAAATGACATCTGTAAAATGGGAAAAGTAAATTTTTTTAAGTTATTTTTATAGCTACTACTGCACCCAGCATGGGACTCAATCTCACAGCCTCGAGATCAAGAGTCACACACTCCTCCAACTGAGCGAGCCAGGTGCCCCATAAAATACAAAAATTAATTTTATGTAAAAATGGGCATTAAGTACATTCACATTGTTGCACAGCTATTATCAAAGTGCTTAAAGGATCAAATATTATTGTGTTTGAGAAAACTACTTTGAAACGTTTTAAAGTGCTTCACATTGTGTAAAATAACATTATTTTGTACCATTTCACTGTCCTGCTCACTCTGCCATACAATTTATCTAAACGTTTTGAGTGAATTTAGTGAATGTTTCTATTTTTTCCCCCCAAGATGCAGATAGAAGGTTGGTTTTAAAAATCATGTCACAATACAGAATATCTTGTATCATTCAGATGAATGTTTATTAGCTATCATGTACTCAGTTGCTTGCCAAATAACATCGTTCTCTCTTTTGCTTTTATAATCCCTAGCCTTCGCTTTTTCTTACTTATAGACCTATTTTTGAATCTAATCTGAATTAATCTATCCAGTTTCTACACATTACTAATTCATAGTGACAGTTTAGCCTTTAGGATTTCTGAATGATTATGTACACCTGAGCAGATATTAGTATTTAACCCTGGGAACCAATTCCTCTGTTTTCTTAGTTCGCTTTGACTTTGGCCTATAAGATCACTGAAGTCCTTGTCAGAAAATTTTAATTTGTCTTTTTCTTACATGGTCATTCAGCCTATATAATAGGCTTCCCTTCTGTACCAGATCCTAGAGGAAAAAGTCTGATGTATAGGTCCCCCTCAGAAGGTTACTATCTAGTTTTCCCCTATGAACTTAACTTTCTAATGAAAAAGAATGTTCCAATTACAGGTACCTAATGTATGAACTTGGAAGTTCCAAAGGTCGTGACATCCATATTTCCTTCTTTCCCGGAGCAGTTTGAAATGATTCTTAGAATCATAAGCTTCAATTTTTTTTCCTCTCATAGGTCTTTGAAATTTCTACAGCCAACTTAGATTAAAAGCAGTCTGTATAATTAAAAAGAGCAATTTCAAGCCAAAATAAGTTCACTGATCTGCTCTAATGAAAGTCTGTGATTAGTGATGTTGCACTTTTGTATATGTATTCACTTCTGTGTACATATTTTCTGCAAAAGAAGTCTTAAAAACTCATAGATAAGAGGTGGGGATAGTCTCACTGAAGAAGGGAGACTTAGGGGCGCCTGGGTGGCTTAGTCGGTTAAGTGTCCGACTTTCGCTTAGGTCATGATCTCGNGAGCTCTGTGTCACTTAGGTTGAAAACTGTTGGTCCATAGAATGTTGATGAAATTTTGGTATGTCTTTTCAGAGTGAGTGATATAATTCATGCATATGTTATGACTGATGACTTACAGGTTTACAGTTCTGCATTATAATCTAAGTGAAATGTATGAGAGAAGAAAATACTGTCATATGATAATGATTTGTGAATTTAGAATGATAAAATCTAGTTTTATTGTTGGATAATCTCTTGATAGAATATACATTTAGGAAGGTTTACACCCACCTGTTAAATGTAGATTATTTTTTTAATTTCTTAGAAATTTGGGGATAATTTTGTTATAGGTATATTATTAACAGTCAGACTCAGGTACAGACTACTGATGTGTAACTGCTTTTGTTGTTCATAGGTTGATGGACTTAATTCTCTCCACTCTGTTAAAGCCAGTGCTAACCGATTCACAAAAACAAGTCAGGGAAGAAGTTGGAACACTGGGAATGGGTCCCCTGATGCAATCTGTTTTTCAGTAGACAAACCAGGAATAGTTGTGGTTGGTTTTTCTGTCTATGGAGGAGGTGGAATTCATGAATATGAATTAGAGGTGTTAGTAGATGATGTAAGTACCACTCTAACAGTGTCATCTTGCTGTGTAGGTTGTGCCATTACCATAGTAAGAGTGTCCAAATCTTTGAGCATTTACCAGATTAGTTATTAGTCATGGAAGACATTAAAGAAATCGAAAGAGTGATTCTGCATGATTGTTTATGTGCCATTCTGGATCACTTCTGCCTCATAAATTTTGCACTTCCAGGGGAAATGTTAAATGAAAATAATAGAAATTCTAGAGCTAAGCCTCTGATTATAATTTTTGTGTAATTTTTTTTGCTTTTGTAGTTTTTTAAGAAACAAGAACAGTATTCAGACCAGTATTATTACCTGTATCCATAACTAAGCAGTTTTATCATAGAGGGCAAATGGATGATTCTTAGTAAAGATAGGATTGATTAATTGATTGATTGATTAAGCTCTATCTTGCTGTATTCTCTAAATTATTTAAAGTACCTGAGTTTTCACAAAGTTTTATTAAAATGGGACAGAAAGTTACCATGTAAATCATTTCAAAATAAATAGAAACCTATCTGTATCTTGATTCTCTTTAGCAGTTAAATTATTTCCCTACTTCATTAGGGTCTATAACTAGATTAGCATTCTTCTTATGAAGAAGTAGAAATATTTTAAGACATCAGATGAGAAAAGTCCATTTATATGATTTAGGTTGTAGACTCCTCAGGAAATCAGATAAAGTAAATAGTTTAGAATACCAAAAATGTTTTTTCAGTATATATGGGGAAATGCTAATGGATAATTTATATGCAAGGAAAGAAACTGTTTAAAAACAATAAAACCAAACAAAATTAAGAATAGGGTGGGTTTTGTTTTGTTTTTGTTTTAATTAGAGTGAACATGCAGGAGATTCGACTCATTCTCACAGATGGACATCTCTAGAATTAGTCAAAGGAACTTATACAACAGATGATTCACCCAGTGATATAGCTGAAATCAGACTTGACAAAGTTGTTCCTTTAAAGGTAATTTTAATTATATTTCTTTTATAAATAAGAGGTATTATGTAGTATACTTAAAAAGTAATGAAAAGTATTCCTTTATGTGATGCTTAAAATGTTTATGGAGTCACTGCTATACTCCTGATGTCGTACTCTATTAAATTCTATTTTTGCAAAAGATCTCTTAAAGTGTGGTATAGTAGAAAGTATTGTTTGGTTTTGGAGTTGGGCAGAACTAGCTTCAGATGCCTGCTCTTTCACATAGCTTAAAGACACTGGATATTATTTAACCATTCTGAGGCTTATCTGAAGATGGGGAAGCATTGTGTCTACATTGTAATGTTGTTCAGCTGAAATTAAATAATGGAAGAAAGTGCTTGCCTCAATGTCTAGTACAGTATAGAAACTTGGTAAATATTAGTCCCTGTCTTTTCTTCTCTTACTGTGCCAAACTCTTTTTTTTTAATGGCCTTATTAGATAGTATTAACTATTAAAGTTACTATTACTTTATATAAAAGTTGTTTATTATATCATATAACTATTTAGGAAAACAGACGTTTTACTTAACCTTAGAGTAGTTATGAATGGGGTATTTCTGAATTCAACTGTAGATTGTATTTTTATTATAGGACAGTTTCTGGGATGAGGTAAGTTTATCAGAGGCCTTTTCAAAAAGAGTTAGGGTACCAAAAAACAACAAAAAAAATCTTCACTATGAAGTTTATATCATCGATCATAAGGTACCAGTGTCTATATCTAATATTTCTATGCACAGTACATTTTATTTGGGACAGCTTTTGCTTATGGATATTTCTTCCCATTTCTGTACACCTATCTGTTTCTATCTCAGAGTATCTCTTATATAAAATTTAGTGGATTCACCATTATATTTTTCACACTTGAAGTTATTTCAAAAGTTAAACTCGTCAAAGAAAAATATTAGTTATGTGTTTTAATTTTTTTGTTATGGTTAGTACCTTTTATGGTACGATGAAGAGCAGAGTCTAGAGTCAAACTAACTATATTCAAATAATCATTCCATCACTTAATAGCTGTGTGACTTTGGATGACTTAACTTCTCTGTGCCTCAAATTCCTCATCTATAAAATAGGAATAGTAATGGTACTTACCTCATGAGATTATTTTAAGAATAATCAAAGCACATGAAGTACTTAGTATAGTTTTTTAAATAATAAACATCAATAAGTGTTAGTTATCTTCCTGTTTGATTTATTAAAAATGTGCTTAACCAAATCTATAAATATGACAAAGAAATTCAGTATATTGACCCATTTTTTTTTATCCTCTACATTATAAACATGTTTTACATCTTTATTATGAAGGAAAATGTTAAATATGCTGTGCGCTTGAGGAACTATGGAAGCCGTACAGCCAATGGAGATGGAGGAATGACCACAGTTCAGTGCGCAGATGGGGTGACATTCACATTCAGCACATGCAGCTTGAGTAGTAATGGGACAAATCAAACCAGAGGACAGATTCCACAGATCCTGTACTATAGGTAAGTAAGTATGTAAGTATGTAGAGATAAGGGGGCTGTTTTAAAGCAACAGAATACATACAATTTATTATCAAGGTAAAAAATGCTAAGTGCATAGCTATAATTAAATTATGCAGCATAACTTCCTTGCACATATTTGTGCTGAATTGTGTCAAAAGATCTCATATTAATATATAGGAGCACCTGGGTGGGCCAGTTGGTTGAGTGTTTGACTCTTGATTTTGGCTCAAATCATGATCCCTGGGTTGTGGTATTGAGCCCTGCGTCAGGCTCCACACTGAGCATAGAGCCTGCTTAAGATTCTCTCTCCCTTTACCCTGCCCCCATGGGCATGTGCACACACTCTCTCTTTCTCCCCCTAAAAAAAAATATATATATATATAATACATATGTGTGTGTGTGTATTATATAAGGTACATTTTTTTCACTGTTTATTGTAAAGATTGAATGCTTTAAAATATTTTTGTCATTACTTCTTTAATATCTTTGAAATTTTTGGGGCACCTGGGTGGCTTAGTCGGTTAAGCGTCCGACTTTCGCTTAGGTCATGATCTCACAGTTCGTGGGTTCGAGCCCCGCGTCGGATTCTGTGCTGGAGCAGTTCAGAGCCTGGAGCCTGTTTCAGAGTCTGTATCTCCCTCTCTCTCTCATCCTCCCCTGCTCACACTGTCTCTCTCTCTCCTAGAATGAATAAAACATTAAAAAAATTAAAAAAAAAATAATATCTTTGAAATTTTTGTCTCCTGGGCATATATGTTTATTTCTGTTTTAAAAATATCAAAAATACTAAAAATGTTCAGTTCATTTCTTTTTTAAAAATACTAAAAATTAATGATCAGTTCAATTCTATCCAAGTACTAGCATTGCCTTGATCCTATTATCCAGTCTGCAGTATATTTTGATGTCTGTGAATCTAGTTCTTGGGGCCCTATGATACACAATGAGGTGTTTCTTAACACGTGTGTTTTAAGTGCATGACCTGTGCTATTTTAGCTAGTCCTCATAGGAGCTCCATGAGGTGGGCACTTGTCCTGTCCCTGCTTTACAGATGAGGGAACGGACACATTGAGGGTTAAATACCTTGTCTAAAGTCACACTTCAGGTATAGTGTTGTCCTGGGTTTTATAGGCATGAAATTGATCTCCAGATGACCTGCTGTTAACATGTCCTCCTTAGCAATGCTTAAGGTCACCTGCGAGAGAGACATCGTGGTTTAATGTGCCACAGTGCTCCTCCCCATCCACAGTTGGAGCCAAGCACCTTGGAGTTTCTTGACTTCCCTCTTTCTCACTCTTTCCATCAACAAGTCCTGGCAGCTGTGCTTTTAAAAGGTTCTAAATCTGACCTTTTCTAACTCCCATAATTAGCAGTTCCGTCCAAACCATCACTGCCTCCCCCTGGGTAACAATCACAGCTTCTCACCCAGTCCCCCCCCACACTGCCTTTCGCAGTGGCCCTTCTGCTGTCAGTCTGCCAGTCTGCATGGTGTATCCAGAGGGGTGTCACAGAAACGTGCATTGGGCCGAGCTCTGCCCCTGCTCACGGTCCCCTCACGGGGTTCCCACCGCAGTACAAATGCCAGGTCTTGCCGAGGCTTGTGGAGCTCACACGGTCTGATCTCCTGTCACCCTCCACGCTCCTTTGATTCCATCACACTTGTCCTCACTCTGCCAAACTTGCCAGTCTTGTTCTTGTCTGAACCTTTATATTACTGTTCCTTATGCCTGAATACTTTTCCCTCAGCTTTTTGTTTTTTAACATAATTCAAGCCTTTGTTTAAATATCAGTTCCTGATATAGACTCTCTTTGGTCTTATTTTAAAATAACTTTATCCTCATCCAGCTGTATTTTTCTTTGAAGTCCTCTCCCTCCTTGAAATTACATAGTTACAACTTTAAATTTTTTAACTTTAAGTGAGGAGCTCTGATCTAACCCATGAGTGAGATCATGTTTTACGTACCATGTAAAATAATCTCATGTGTGACTCCGGTTACAGGAGTGAATTTGATGGGGATTTACAATCCCAGCTTCTGAGTAAAGCCAATGAAGAAGATAAAAACTGTAGCAGAGCTCTCTCTGTGGTAAGCACTGTTGTTCGAGCTGCAAAAGACCTCTTGCACAGAGCTCTTGCTGTGGATGGTAAGACTTTTCTTTTAATAGTCATATTTTAGCATCTTTATTCCCTAACTTGTACCCAGAGTTACTGATGAGGAACCATCTTGTAGAATGCCAGAGTTTTATTCGTTGTAGATCTGCACAAACGCATACATTCATTTTGGATCAGCCATACTCTCCATATTCTAATGCAGAACTTTTTAGAATGTTCAAATATTCTCCTTTAGGTGTGTTTTTCTTCCTGTATTTCCAGTAATGGTATCGCCATTCACCCAAAGTTCTGGGTAACCCTAAACATCTCCCCAAACCCACTTGTCTGATTTCAGCTCTGTAAGTTTTTCCACTGGCAACTCTCCAATTTGTATTCCCGTGTGTTCTTCCATAGTTCAGCCTGCCATGGTGCAGGCACGTGTCTTCTTCCTTGTAGATGGGTGACATCCCAGCCGCCTCACTGCCACTGTTCTCCCATTCCCCATCTAGCTACCTAGTCATCTCTGCACTGGCAGTGGAGTTCATTCACACAAGCATTCGTTGTAACCCACCCAGTCTTACTGTTATATGTAGCATTTGTTCCTAAGCCTAGTACACATCAGAATCACCTGGGAAACTTGCTAAAACCTAAAAATGTTTGGCCCATCCAATCTGGGGGTTTGGGCTGGGCTAAGAAACTGTATTTTATAAATAACTGCATCCTATTCTGATGCAACAGCAGATCTGGAAAGAAGTATTTGGGAGTAATTGGCCTTTAATGTAAAGGTGATCTCAGTCTAGACTCAATTTATCTTCCCAGCACCATGCTCATGGGTAAATGATTACAATGTCCTTTAACAAAAGGCTTTCTTTGGTAAAATAGAAGGCAATATAGCTTAATAACAGTAATCATTTTAGTAGTGCTTAATATGTACAGGCATTGTTCTAAGCATTTTACATGTATTAACTCAATCTTCACATTGAGGGAAATACTGTTACTATCTTTTTTACAGAGGAGTAACCTGAGGCACACACCAGTTAAGTAATTGGCCTAATGTTACACATACAGCCACACGTGGCATCAGGTGTAGTGGTTTAACATCATGACTATTACTGTAGGTTCTAATCCTGGCTCTATTATTTTATAGGTATATGATTTTGGATAAGTTATTTAAACATTATGTGCCTTGGTTTCTTCTTGTAAAAAGTAGACGTAATAAAAATATCTTATTGTGAAGATTAATTGATATGGCTTATGTCAATAAAGCCCTCAGAATAGGGCCATTTCCTTTATAATCATTCAGTCAATGTCAATGATTATTTTGCTCAAGAGACTAGAATATAGATTTAGTATAGCATATATACATTACAATGAAATTACCTTCTAACTATAGTTTTAATGTCTTTTTTAGCTGATGACATTCCAGAACTGCTTAGCTCTTCCAGTCTGTTTTCCATGCTGCTTCCCCTTATTATAGCCTACATAGGACCAGTAGCTGCTGCTATTCCCAAGGTGTGTAAATTAATTGTGTAACTTTGAATATTTTTTTAAATATAATTTTTTAGATTTTGTATAAACATTTTAGTCTTTGAGGCACCTGAGTTACAAGTAACATACAGAGATAGACATGTTAAAATGGTAGAAGTTAATCAGTTAAACCTCTGCATTCTTCATTGTTGACTAGATTACTATACTTACTTATTGGCTTTACATTTGAAGAATTTGGGAATGAGAAATATATTTTAGAGTTATGGCATATAAGGAAAGTTTAAATTAATTTAGATTTTTGTAATTCCTGAGGTTTATGCCAGGTCTTCTTTTTGAATAAAAGCGGCAACGTAGGAGTATTTTACAATTGTGAAATAGTCAAGATAAGGAGGAAATCATAAACTATTGATTCTTTAGCATAATTTAGTATCGAGTGAAACCTAGTTTACAGCAGATTACAAAAAGGCAAAGTGTTTAAAAGTATAGACAAGGTTATTTTCATATAACATCTAAGACATCTAAGGTAAATCTTTTTTTTTCCATAGAACAAATTTCGCTTTGAATGAAAAATTAGCTAGAAGAAACTCTTAATAATATCTTAGTAATTAAGGATGGCCAACAATTATAGTAATTAACAACTTTAAAGCAGTTTTCACATTTATTATCTTGTTTAATCATTTCTTTTCATACCAGGTGGCTGTAGAAGTCTTTGGTCTTGTCCAGCAGTTACTTCCCTCAGTTGCCATTCTGAATCAGAAGTATGCACCCCCTGCATTCAATCCTAATCAGTCAACAGATAGCACCACGGGAAACCAGCCTGAGCAAGGCCTCTCTGCTTGTACAACCTCTAATCACTATGCAGTCATAGAGAGTGAGCACCCCTATAAACCTGCGTGTGTGATGCACTACAAGGTAGGCTCCAGTTCCTGAGCAGAGTTTAAATTTAAAACTTGGTTTGGTTTGATGTTCTATAATGATGTCTTAAAGGATACTTTGCCTCTGTTTAGAAGTATAATTTTTTTATAGTATTTAAATATAGAAGTCAGGTGGTGAGGTACTGTCAGATTCACAAAAGGGTTTAAGATAGAGTTTTTTATCTTTAAAGTATATAGCTGGGACTATTTACGGGAATTGTTCTCATATGTTTTTATAAGTACAGTGAAGTATGTAATATTAAACTGCATATTATATATTGTAATAGTACTAGATATAAGCATTAAAATTTAAAAATCCTATTTTTGAACTGCTATTATTTATAACACAACCTGAGTTCTGAAAATTTGCATATCCAATGTAGGACTTCAAGTGCTCTGATATAAATAATGTAAAAAAATAATAAAACATTTATAAATGTAAAATTATTATAGAGTATCCAGAGTCCTTATTCCTTTTTAGATTGTATCATGTAAACTAAGGAGGAAAAGGAAGATTTGTCTACTTCATCAGTATAATTATAAGTTTTCTGTGCTTGCAGAATACTCAACTTTTTATTGTGGACTGTGGTAGACCTATAAAAGGACAAACTAGTACAGTCACTGCACTTATCCATCATCGCTGATTCAATAGTTACCAGCTCTTAAAAAAATTTTTATTTAAATTCCAGCTAACATAGGGGCGCCTGGGTGGCTTAGTCGGTTAAGCATCCGNCAGCTAACATATAGTGTAATATTAGTTTCACTAATATTAGTGTACACATATAGATGTACAATATAGTGATTCAGCACTTCCGTACATCACCCTGTGCTCATCACAGCAAGTATACTCCTTAATCCCCACCTGTTTAACCCAACCCCCCAACCCACCCACCTCTTGGCCAGACTGATTTGGTTTTTTTTTTTTTTTAATTTATTTTTTATAGTTTATTTATTTTTGAGACAGAGAGAGAGCATGAGCGGGGGAGAGGCAGAGAGAGGGAGACACAGAATCTAAAACAGGCTCCAGGCTCTGAGCTGCCAGCACAGAACGCGATGTGGGGCTCAAAGCCACGAACCGCGACACAAGATCATGCATGATCTTGCCATCATGACCTGAGCCACCCAGGAGCCCCTGACTGATTTGTTTATTCCCCACCCACTTTGTCCCTTTCTAGATTATTTTAAAGCACGTTTATGGATATTTTATTATGTATCTCTAAATACAAGGACCCAGAAAAAATAACCATATTATTATTATACTTAAAAAGCTAACAATTCATTCATGTCATCAGATATGCACATTTTTATTTTTTTTATTTTTTATTTTTTTTTATTTTTTAAATATTTTTATTTATTTCTAGGAGAGAGAGAGAGAGACAGCGTGAGCAGGGGAGGGTCAGAGAGAGGGAGATACAGACTCTGAAATAGGCTTCAGGCTCTGAGCTGGCAGTCAGCACAGAGCCCGACGCGGGGCCCGAACCCACGAACCGCGAGATCCTGACCTAAGCGAAAGTCGGACGCTTAACCGACTAAGCCACCCAGGCGCCCCAGATATGCACATTTTTAATTGTTTGAGTTAGATTCAAAATAAGAGTTTAATTTTTTTTTAATTGTTTGAATTAGAATCCAGATAAGATCCATACATTGTGATTGGTTATTATGTTTCTCAAGTTTCTTGTTATCTACAGGTTCCCCTCCAACTCTGTCTTTTTTTGTTTCCTTGAATTTTATTTAAGAAAATGGACCATATGTCTTTGTTGGTAGGAGCCTCTTCAGCTTGCCTCCTGAATCCTTTGGACATACCCCTGTAGTCATTCATAGTATCCTTCTCTCTAGTGTAAGATATTCTAGGCTCTTCTATATTTCTTGTGTTGGTATTTAAAAGCCAAAATTTAGCAGGAAGAATTTGACTTGTTTCTCTTGGGCTGGTGATTGTTTCTAAATATTTGTGGTGCACAGAACTGGTACATACACTCACTCATGCATGTATTTATACACACAGGCACATATTTTTGTATAAGTGTATATATTCCTGTGTAGACACATTTATATGTATATGTATTTTTTTCTTAAAGATAAAATACCTCAAGTTTGTACTGATGATCCTAATTCAGAATAAAGTCCAGAGGACCTTACCCTGGAATCTTTTTCTCATACATCTAGATCCCTGTTCCTAATGACACTGAGAATATTAGAATTAGAGAATCGATTATTCGTTTGCTGTGTGCGTCTGAGAGTGTGTGTGTGTATGTGTGTGTGTGTCTTCTGTCATGTTGGGTATATCCCAGCTAGGATGTATAAAGAAATGAATGTGTTTTAAAGTAAGTGGGTGTGGTCAATTACTGTGTTTAAAGTAAGTTGGAATAGTCACTCTGTGATTATGCCACTAATTGGACATACATTTGGCATCATTTCTTTTATTTAAGGGTTTTAGGAACTGCTTTTTATATCTTGTTTTTATAACAACTTGACTAATTCCATTGTCCTAAGTCAAATCTATAAAGGAAAGAGTACTCAGAGAAGTCTCGCTTTTATTTCTATCCCCAAACTCTGTTCCCTCCTTCCCTATCCTAGGTAGCATTTCATTTTATTATAACTTTGTAGTTTATTCTTCTCTTGTTTTTTATAATGTAAGCATAGTCACATACACAGATGCAGATATGTGTGTATATTCATTCCCCATGTGTTTCAGCATTTTATTTCAACATTTTCAAACCTGTAGGAAAAAATAAGATTTGTGCAATGATCACCCATATACCCTTCACCTAGCTTCATCAGTTAACATTTTGCCACATTTGTTGTATCTATTTATCTGTGTTTATTACTGCTGAAACATTTAAGAGTAAGTTGCAAACATCATGACCGGTTACCTTGTTCCTAAGAACAGACTTTTCTATCTTATCAATAATACACTAATCAAATTTAGGGAATTTAACATTGATGCTATATTTCCATAAGAGATAATAGTAGTATACCAGATATTCTAAGCTAAATGTTTTGCCATCTCCCCCAACAACAGCATTCATGGCATTTTTCTAAACCCAGATCTGGGATCCAACCAGACTCATCCATTAGTCTGCCATTAGTTGCCAGGTCTTCTCTCTCTTCTTTGATCTGAAATAGTGCCTCAGACTCTCCTTGTCTTTCATGACATTGGCATTTATGAAGAATACAATCAGCGATTTTGTAAAAGTATCCTTTTATTTGGACTTGATTGATTCTTTCCTAATGATTAAATTTTGGTTACTTGTTTTGGGCAGCAACACTTAATAAGTGATATTGTATTCTCAGTGTCTCCTGTCAGGAAGTACTTACTACTTGATTAAAAGGATATCTGACAAGTTTCTACACCAAAACCACCTTTTTTTCCTCTTTGAAAAGGTTTATGGGAAGATAGCTAGAGACTGTGTAAAAAATATTCCCTAACAGATTTTCACCTAGTGATTTTAGGATCCATTGGTGATTCTTACTCAAATCACTTATTATTATAGTGGTTGTAAAATGGTGGCTTTTTAATTCTGTTATTCCTTCTATTTGGTGTTCTGTTGTAAAAGACTGTTTTTCCTTCCCTTCTACTTTTAAAAATACATTCATGGGGTGCCTGGGTGTCTCAGTTGGTTAATCATCTGACTTTGGCTCAGGTCATGATCTCACGGTCTGTGAGTTCGAGCCCCACGTCGGGCTCTGTGCTGACAGCTCAGAGCCTGGAGCCTGCCTCAGATTCTGTGTCTCCCTCTCTCTCTGCCCTTCCCTGGCTCACTCTCTGTCTCTCTCTCTCAAAATAAAAGACATAAAAATTTTTTTAAAAAACATACATTCATTCATTTATTTTATGTGTTTGTATCAATACAGATTTAAGAATTTTCTTTTTGTTTAATGTTATATTACTTTGTTGTCATTATTCATTTTAATTCTCAAATTTTAATTGATTTGGCCAGTGAAAGGTCATTCAGGCTGGATTTTATGTTTTTATATGTTTTAGCATGTTTTCATCAGTTTTTGAATATTACCTACCAGTTCCAGTCAACTTTATAGGAGTCTTTTCTTTATGCTTATCCCATTTCTATGTCACTGTGAAAAATAAAACTACCAGGTAAAATTAAGTTTCCTTGCAAAATGTTTGTCTTTAGAATATATCCCTCTGGGGGCACCTGGATGGCTCAGTCGGTTGAGCGTCCGACTTCGGCTCAGGTCATGATCTCACGGTTCGTGTGTTTGAGCCCCGCGTCGGGCTCTGTGCTGACAACTAGCTCAGAGCCTGGAGCCTGCTTCAGATTCTGTGTCTCCCTCTATCTGTGACCCTCCCCTGCTCATGCTGTCTCTCTCTCTCTCAGAAATAAATAAAACATTAAAAAAAAAAAAAAAAAGGAATACATCCCTCTGATGTTATGTAACAAAGTACCAAATTCAGAAGTTACTTGGAGTAATTCTTTTTATCTATGTGTGCAGGTTGCTAAATGATTGCTTTGCTATAAAATTTGTTTAGGTTTTTTTTAAACTTTTTTTTTTTGTGAGTTTTTTCCGCATCCTTTCTGGTTTAACTTTATCTTTTAAATACTGTCTGTAAAATATCAACATGGCTCCAGAAATAAAATCATATAAAATAATATGCTCAAGATTATGAAGCCCTTCCTTCCCATTCCCTTCTCTATTTCTTAGCTTACTCCATTGAGTGTCATGGTGTTTCCTTCCTGTGTTCCTTTTTGAAAAAATAGATAGATGGATATAGATGTAGTTTTTTCTTTTTATTTAAAATGGTAGCACACCAAATCTATATGGTACTCTTTGATGTGTAACAAAATCCATAGTAACCTCCCTCTATCATTTAGAGAGATCATCCTCATTCTTTTTTACAACTACTTAGTACTCCACTGTGGAGATGAATCATAGTTTATTCAGTTGGTATCGTGTGTGAGCACTTCAGGTGTTTTTGGAGATGAATCATAGTTTATTCAGTCAGTATCGTGTGTGAGCACTTCAGGTGTTTTCAGTATTTTGCTAATTTTTTTGTGATGAATAACTACGTAAATGTTTGAGCTCTTTTCTATGCTGTTTTATATATTTAGAAATATATCTTCAAAGCACATCCCCAGAAGTGGTATTGTTGGGTCAAACAAATAGAGACTGAGGAGCCATGTGCTTCATAGTTTTGATGTTACTGCTGCAGAAACTGAATGCATATGCATCTTTGCTCGGGTTGAAAAAGTCCTGTCTGTAGAGGTTATACTGCTTGGCATCCCCAGTCACAATGTTTGAGAGTGCTAGTTTTCTCATAGCCTCCCCAACATAGTTTGAGGTTAAATTTTGGGCTTTTTGCTAATGTAATGGGAGAAGTGACGGGAGTAATGGCATCTTACTTTAGTTTTAATTTGTATTTATGTAATTATGAACAAAGTTGAGCTTTTCATTTAAATGGAGATTTTTTTTAATCCTGTACTAAAGCTGTTTGCCTTAGTCCTAGGTAATTTTTTTTATCAATATCATACTTAAGGAAATTCCCTAACTGTCATATCATATCCCATAACCATTTCATAGTTTACTATTTGACATGGACCCAGTTGACAGTAATTTGACCACCAGGACAGAATGTTGTCTGCCATGATGATGACAGAAGTTTACCCTACAACCCAGCAATAGCACTACTAGGAATTTATCCAGAGGATACAGGAGTGCCGATTCATATTTTTTCAGTGTTATCAGTGTGTACTTACAAACATTATTGATGTAATATCAACCAAGAATTAAGTGGAAAGCAGTAGATACTGCAAGTTAGGAGTAGGAACAATTGATATTGAACATTAATGCCTTGATTTCTAATCATATTGAACCTACTGTATGTATTAGTTTCTTAAAATTTAGTTTACAGTGTGTTTAAGCATCATCTTTATAGTATATCCTGTGTCTAAAATAGGAAAAAAACAAAAATCAAATTTTTCTTAACAAATACAAGTGTCCTCTTGCCTGTTGACCTCAGGTGACGTTCCCAGAATGTGTACGGTGGATGACCATCGAGTTTGACCCCCAGTGTGGCACTGCACAGTCAGAAGATGTCCTCCGTTTGTTGATTCCTGTCAGAACTGTTCAGAATTCAGGATATGGACCAAAATTGACATCTGTTCATGAAAATCTTAATTCCTGGATAGAATTAAAGAAATTTTCAGGGTCCTCTGGGTGGCCTACTATGGTTTTAGTGTTGCCAGGTTAGTAGGTTTTTCTTTTCTGTTTTATATGGTAAAATATATGCATTTATGATAATTATGTTTAGTAAGGATACAACATTGAACATGTTTACAAACTTTGAGAAGAATTTCTTCAAGACCTACTATGCATCTGGAGTGCATTTGAGTAGTGAAGAAGACTCTGGACAGAGGATATAGTATGACTGAGTTTTCGAAGAGAGAATGTTGTGAGGATCTTGTGAAAAAAGATTAGCTTGACCAAAGCAGAGGGTTAATATTGAGAAGTGCATGTCTGTGCAGTTGGGAACAAACTATAGAAAAAGTGAATTTGAGCCTTTATTTTCCCAATAAATGCTAGACTCTGAGAACTTAGGACTTCTTCCACTCAAGAGAATCGAAACACCTAACGTACTGAGTTATGTTAAAGCTGTTGTTTTTAGTTCTTTAGGCGTGAGGGTGGGTGTGTGTGTGTGTGTGTGTATGTGACAGAAAGTACTTTTGTTATTGCTATTGCTGATGTTTTCCTTTCAAAGAAAGTTTGTAAATTGTTAAAACTGCATGTACACAGTTGTGTTTTTAACCAGTTACCATAAATATTCTTATGATTCCTCAAACTCCTAACCTATTTGAATTCAGAAGCTTCTTTCTTCTAGTCTGACCTGCCTTGTTTGTTAGTGAGGAGCCAGGTTAGAGGATTGCTTACTGACTGTAACAGAAAAGCCTAACTAACCTAGGTTACTCTAGTAATAAATGGAAAAAGATTGCTCATGTAACATAAAGGGAGAACATTTGATAAAGGAGAGCTTGATCATGAAGAAAAATAACAATTCACTTGTGATGATTCTGTTGTTGGTTAGAATTGTTTTTAGCAATTATAATCAAGTAGATACAGGAACATCTCCCACCCTAAAAAAGCCTGGGCTTTTTAGTATCTGATTTGTATTGCTACCTCTCTTGAGATAGATAAAAGATAGGGAATATTTAATAAAGTTGTTTCAGATTTTGAATTCAATGTTAGCTTTTTTTTTCCTTAGGAAATGAGGCCCTTTTCTCATTGGAGACTGCATCAGATTATGTGAAAGATGACAAAGCTTCTTTCTATGGTTTTAAATGTTTTGCAATTGGGTATGAGTTTAGCCCTGGACCTGATGAGGTAGGAATGAATCTTCTCATTCTATTAATACTGTGTTTCTGAGGGCTGCTCTTGACTAAAGTTGTAGTTGCTGCTTATGTTCAAGAAGTCTGAAATTTATATTAAGTTAGAGAATATAATTTAAAATACCTTGTAATTTAATTTTGTGTAAGTTTTTTTTTGTTTTTTGCTACTTTAATACATGAAGAGAATAGAGTCTGTGTAGCAGAAAGTATAATTGTACCTGCTCCAAACCTGCTCAGGTGGCTATACCTTTCTGAATAAATAATAGAACCTGCTTTGCCAATGGGACTAATTTAGTATCTATTCTAAATGTTTCAAATCACACAATAAAACAAAAGGTGAGAAAAATGATCTGTTACTTCACATTAATGAATGACAAATTCTTTGGACAATGGGCCTGTAGGCCTGGACCTTATAACATGCAGAAGACATTTTATTGATCCTCTTCCATTCTTAATTTAACAACTAGTTGACCTGTTATGCCTTCTGGGTTCAAAAGTTATGCTTGGGTGCAAATCACATTGTGTTGATAATCCACATTATCTTACAAATATATTGTCCTCCAAACATTTTTAAAGCAACTCATTTTATTTTTCTTTACTTTATTTTACATTACTTTACTTTATTTTATTTTATTTTATTTTTGTAATTCTCTAGGGAGTCATTCAGTTGGAAAAAGAATTAGCCAATCTTGGTGGAGTTTGTGCAGCCGCTTTGATGAAAAAGGATCTAGCACTTCCAATTGGTAAGTCTGACCAAGGATAACTATTTAATATGCTGGTAGTTTAGATTTCTTTAGTGAAGATTGAAGAGTATCCTCTAGTCTTTTTTATTCGCACAGACATGCACACAAACCCTCCTTAGGCACATACATGCTACGTGTCAGACACTGGGTTAAACACTGGATATATAATACTAAACCAAAAGTTTTGAGATATTTCTTAAATATCCTAGTGGATATGTCCTAGTGGACATACCAGCTAGACAGTTAGATATTCATTGTATGGCACTCGGGGCACAAGTTAAAGGAAATGTCATTTGAACATAGTTGAAATTTAAAGGCATGGGACCGTGTCAAAGATGAGGTAGGAAGGCAATGCAAATGAGAAAGAGAAGATAGCCCAGGATCAGAGATGGGACTTGCCAGAGTGTCAGAAATGGACAGTGCAGGAGGAAGAGGATGTAGAAAAGACAGGTGTGACAGCCAAAGAGGTAGGCGTAAAACCAGGAAAATTGGACATTCGTGGACATTTTTTTTAAATGTATTTGAGACGTAAATTAAATCTCCACCATTGGATGGAAAAACTTCTTGATTACTTATATACTCAATAAGAAATTTATCAGTAAAATGAGAGAACCGTAAGGCCTTTAGAGCAGAGGGAGAGCATGGATAGAAAGGAGAGGCAGGTTAAATATAGATAGCTCTTTATTAGAGTTTTCTTGTGAAGCACAGGTGAGAAATGAGGCACTGGCAGGAACAGAACCTTTTTATAAAATGAAAAAAATTTGTATGATATGTGAATCAATTAATGATCAGGATGGTAAAGATCAAACTAAAGTTAGAAATATTTACTGATTCTATGATGCTTGGACGTGGTTTAACATGTATTTTCACAGTGTTTGGGAGTAAAAGTCATTACTATTGTATTTCCCCAGTTCTCATCCTCAGAAGGCCATCTGTAGCTCCTCCCTCGAAGACTACCCTTCCCACCTAATCCCTTCTCCTTCTCTGCTCTTTTTTTCCTTTCCTTTTTCCTGTTCCCTTCCATGCTTCTCAGTTCCCCCGCTCCTCCTTAATGTTGATACAGATCTGAAGAAATGAGACATGTTGTGTTCTCTTTATATGAAGGACATGGGTACAGCTTTTGGAGGAAATTTAATTTGTTAGTATCTGTTCAAATTTTACGTGACATATACTTTTTGATATAGCAGTTTTGTACACGCTTGCACAGGTGCTTAAAAAATATATAAGATAGATGAATGTAGCAGTGCTAGTGATAGTAAAACCTAGAAGCAACTAAAATATCTGTCAGTTGGAAACTGGTTAAATAAGTAATGATAAATCCGTACAGCAGGAATACATGGAACTGTTAAAAAAAACAGTAACAAAAAGAGATTTCTATGTTCTAACCAAGAAAAATTCCAAATTATATTAACTGAGAGAAGTTTCAGCAGAGGGTCCCATTTTTGTGAATATTATGTTATATATATGTATTGATATATGTGTATGTGTGCATGAGTATCAATATTGACACACTTATTTGCACACAAAGTTTGTTGAGCAATAAACTATCTTCAGAAGGAGGGTGGTAGAATCTTTCATTCACTCCACTTCTGTAAAATTCTGAATATTTCTTTTTGAACATGTATTACCTTATTAATAGTTTTTTAAATTAATTAAACTATCAAACAAAAGTCAATAAATATATATATATTTTTTAATGTTTCTTTATTTTTGAAGGTTAGAGATACAGAGCGTGAGCAGAGGGGAGCAGAGAAGGAGGGAGACACAGAATCCAAAATAGGCTTCAGGTGCCGAGCTGTCAGCCCAGAGCCCAACGTAGGGCTCGAACTCACAAACTGTAAAATCATGACTTGAGCTAAAGTCAGACTTAACAGACTGAGCCAGTCAGGTGCCCCTAAATATGTTTTATATTAAGCAATAAAGGAGAAAATAAATAGAGGATACACTCACTACCTTATGTTTTCCTGTAAATTACTCTTTTTACTAAAGGTATAGCTCTTGTAAAAGATAACCAAAATAAAAAGGCTCAGATTCTGAATAATCAGTTCCTTCATTTTGGGGGCGGGTAGAGGAGAACATAAATACACTAAATTTAAAAGTGCACATTTATATGCAGTAAATATAGTGTGTATATATATATTGCAGATCACTTGATAGATACCTTTTGAGTATTGCCTTTAGAATTATAGCCTTATACAATGAGAAACAATGAAATCTGGCCATGTGTAGCAACATGGATGGACCTTGAGGGTGTTATGCTGAGCGAAATAAGTCAGGCAGAGAAGGACAAATATCATATGTTTGCACGTATAGGAGGATTAGGAGGAACTTGACGGAGGAACAAGGGGGAGAAGAAGGGCGGAAATGGTGGGGGAAAGGGAGAGAAGCAAACCATGAGAGACTCTTGAATGCTGACAAAAACTGAGGACTGATGGATGTGGGGGGAGGGGGGGATGGGCATGGAGGAGGACACTTGTGGGGATGAGCACTGAGTGTTATGTGGAAACTAATTTGACAATAAACTATTAAAAAAAAAAAAAAGAAAAAAAAAAGAATTATAGCCTTATATTCACACTGAAAATCATGTTTCTGAGATTGATCCAGAATGATAATAGTTCTTTTCAGTCTGGAATATCAGAATTGTGAAAAAGTTGTAATGAATGCAAAGGACTAAAGAGTTAAACTAAGTGAAGTGCCTCGGTGACTCAGTGAGTTAAGTGTCCAACTCTTGATTTTGGCCCAGGTCATAATCTTGCGGTTCGTGAGTTCAAACCACACGTCCAGCTCTGCGCTGACAACATGGAGCTGGCCTGAGATTCTCTCTCCCTCTCCCTTCCTCCCTTTCTGCTTCTCCTTCTCCCTCTTCTCTCTCTCTCCCTCCCTTCTCCTTCTCCCTCTTCCTCTCTCTGCACCTCCCCTGCTCTTGCTCTCTTGCTCTCTCTCAAAATAAATACATAAACTTTAAAAAAAGTTAAAATAAGTATTAATATAGGTTACTAAAACTTTTCATTTACACAACAGGTAATGAATTAGAGGAAGATCTTGAAATTCTTGAAGAGGCTGCATTGCAGGTATTGTCCCAAACATAAAGATAAACTTTGTACGTTGATTTAAAAGCAGTATTTTCATTCAGAACTACCTTCTTTTTCTTGACTATAGGACTTTCATTAAGTGCTTCATTCTGTTCATTGACAGATAAAGATTCATAACATAATATCTTGATAGGAGAAACCCAAGTGAGTTCTTGCTGTGCTGGATGGAGGTTGTTACATCTAGAATGAGACATAAATTCTGCCAGAGAAAGAAGTTATCAAGTGCCAAGGCTTTAGGGGAGAGCTTTGCAGAGCTGTTGACATTTAAATTGGATCTCAAAAGAAGTTTTATTTACCAGTTAGAAAAAGAGGAAATGGATGTTACTAGTAGTAATTTAAATAATTTCTATAGAGTACTTTATAGTTTATTGCATCTTTAATATTATCTATTTTTAGCATTTACATTTTGATGTCAGTATTCTCTCTTGTATCTTATAGTTACAATAACTGAAGGTCAAGGAAGTTCTGTGACTTGTCTAAGAATTCAGCTAATTGATAGAGGCTAGTATCCAGGTCAGCTGTTACCTACAGCTGGCTGTTTATATGCTATTCATGATGAATTGATCAAAACAGTAATAATAAAAACAAACATTTCTTTGATCTTGACTTTATCAAGGACTATTCCAAACACTTTGCATATTTTTAACTCGTTTAGTCCTCATAGCAGCCCCATGAATGAGAGACTCTTATTTCCATTTATAAGTAAGGAAACTGGGGCATGGAGAACTTAAGTAACCTGCCCAGAATCACACAGCTAGTAAACAGCTGGTTAGAATTTTCCATGATGTTGATCACTATGCTCCAATTATAGAGAGTCCTGGTTTCCTCAATAATGTTAAGAAACTTCTAGGTTTAAAAAATCCACCAGCTTTTGTTTTTGTTTTTAAAAAAGAGTTAAAGGGGCGCTTGGGTGGCTCAGTCAGTTGAGCATCCATCTTTGGCTCAGGTCATGATCTCACTGTTCTTGGGTTCAAGCCCTGTGTCAGGCTCTGTGCTGGTAGCTCAGAGCCTGGAGCCTGCTTTGGGTTCTGTGTCTCCCTCTCTCTCTGACCCTCCCCTGCTCACCCTGTCTCTCTCTCTCTCTCTCTCTCAAAAGTTAAAAAAAAAAATTTTTATTAAGAGTTAAATTGTTGTACTATAAGATACAAAAATAAAAATTCAATAGACATTTAATAAATACACTATGTACCAGACAACATTCTAATTAAAGAGAACCATCAAGGAGCAAATATGTTATTCATCCTTACAGAGAGTATTATGGTTTATAAAACGTCATTTAGACCAGAAATAAAGAGATGTTTATTGTGCCTCTATTAAAGACATAAACCCTGATATCCCACCCAGGTTGCCCACATTTTTGGCATATAAGGTAGTTGTCATGGTGGTCTAACACCTGCTACTTGTTAGGCAGTGTAGTATGCACTTTATATGTCTTATATAATTTAAATTTTACAGTAACCACAGAAGAGAGATATTATGTGATTACCAGTTTATACATTTTGCAGATTCAGGAATGGTGTGTAACCTCTTAGCTCAAGAGCACACAGCAGTGCTTGTCTAAAAGTCAAGATTTGAACTCAAGTCTGTTTGATTTTAAAGACCATGATTTTTGAAATTGCGTTATCTTGTAGAATGCAGAAGGTATAAGTGTGATAGTAGTGGAAATACTACTTATTTTTCTATGAAAAATACTTTGTTTCAAGATTTATAATATAGTCAGTAAAAATTTCTAAAGTTTTTTTGGGGCCTCTGGGTGGCTTAGTCGGCTAAGCATCCGACTTTTGCTTAGGTCATGATCTCGCGGTTCGTGGGTTCGAGCCCCGCGTCGGGCTCTGTGCTGACTGCCAGCTCAGAGCCTGGAGCCTATTTCAGAGTCTGTATCTCCCTCTCTCTCTGATCCTCCCCTGCTCACGCTGTCTCTCTCTCTCTCTCCTAGAAATAAATAAAAATTAAAAAAAAAAATTCTAAAGTTTTAGCATTTAAAGCAGATCTTTCAAAAATATAAAGCTTGTTTGTCAGGTCAGTGAGAACTAAAATTTCAGTTGTATCTGCCTCTTTTTCTTAATTTTAATTAAGGCTTAGACAGACTAATGGAGTTTATGTGTAGCCACAGTCAGGCTTGTATCCACATGTTGTCCAAGTACCACATGTTGGTACCCATCCACCTAAGAGAGCAAAGATAATCCACCCATGAAAGATGCCAGTAATGAGGACATAAAAAGTGAGAGACCTCCACAGCTGCCTGCAGAGACCTGGCCCAGACAGGTGGGGATGTGACATGTGGAGGGTAGAGCGAGTGGAGATGCACGATCTCAGCCTGCACTGACATGTCACTTGTTTTGGTGGGAGGAAGGAGGCTGGAAGTACTAGCCCATATTTCCCTACTGGAAGTTTGTTTTCTACTTTGTAGGCTACTGGAGCGTGGAGAGAAAATGCTTCCCCGAAAAGGCCTACCTAAAATTGTGTGCAAGTTCAGGAAACTCATGTTATTAAAATTGTATGTTTTAAAATACATGAATATTCTCTTTTACCCAACAGGTGTGCAAAACTCATTCTGGTATTCTTGGAAAGGGTTTAGCTCTTTCTCATTCACCAACTATATTAGAGGCACTTGAAGGAAATTTACCACTTCAAATCCAAAGCAATGAACAGTCCTTTCTGGATGATTTTATTGCCTGTGTTCCAGGATCAAGTGGTGGGAGGCTTGCAAGGTAATGTACTTTAAGTGGTACAGTGACTTACTTCAGGACTTGCCTCACTCTTCATTTCCAAAGAGAAATGAAAGGGAAGGATGTTAAAATGCAGCCTAAAGAAGGTGGTTTATGTGTTTTGAACTTGCTGAAATGTAAAAAGTGGTAAAGATTTTAAAATACCTGTAAAGTATATGGTAGTTGTTAGTTGATTATTTTAAAGTTTCCTATGTGAACTTTTATTTAAAAAGTAAGTGGAGCAAAGGTATAATTGAGAGGTCTAGGAATTTGATAGTAACATTTAATATCTAGACTAAAATTTATCACTGTATTTTAATATGGCTTCTTTTAAAACCTACAAATACAAATATATTTAGAATTTAAATCATTTGGAGTTATAGAGTTCTCATTTATCTTGTTGCTTTTTTTTTTTTTTAATGAAAAGAAAAAATAGTCTGGCTGTATGATTTTACTAGTAAATATAAAAGTCTTAACTTCTTCCCAATTTTAATTTTAAAAATACAGAGATTCCTCTTGAGTTTTTAAAAACCAAAATGGTGACTGGAGAATAGAGAAAGAACTCAGCATCACTGCTAACTTTGTGTACATCTTTATGTAATGCATGACAGAGGTACTTATAACTCATCTCCCAGGACAACTTGGATGTAGATCATGGAATAAATTCAAGAATGAATATCCTGGGGCACCTGGGTGGCTCAGTCAATTAAGCTTCTGACTTCAGCTCAGGTCATGATCTCGCAGTTTGTGGGTTTGAGCCCTGTATTGGGCTCTGTGCTGACAGCTCAGAGCCTGGAGTCTGCTTCAGACTCTGTGTCTCCCTCTCTCTCTGCCCCTCCCCCACTTGTGCACGTTCACTGTCTCTCTCTCAAAAATAAACATTTAAAAAAGATTATCCATTTCTCTTATTAAAAAAAAAGAATGGATATCCCAAAGTGTATAATTTGGCAAAATTTACATGGAAGGGAAGGTAATAGGGAAGATCGTTGAGATACTGCATGAAGGAAGATGGACAGTACATCTTTAACCTAGTAGGTCTCAGGCAAGCAGAATGCCACCTCTCTCACTGCTTTTACAGAGGAGTTGTTCTTTCCCAGGTTTTCAGGCTGGCAAATTCAGACACACCACCCTCAGTTACAGTGAGTATACTGGGACTTCAAATACACACAGTCTGAATTCATTTTCTTGGTTATTTTTTGTCAGCCATAGTTAAAATTTCAAGTTTTCAGATCTTATTCTTATTTTATTTTTTAAATTTTTTTAATGTTTTATTTATTTATGAGAGAGAGAGAGAGACAGCGTGTGCAGGGGAGGGTCAGAGAGAGAGGGAGATACAGAATCCAAAGCAGGCTCCAGGCCCTGAGCTAGCTCTCAGCACAGAGCCCAATGCGGGACTTGAACCCATGAATCGCGAGATCATGACCTGAGCTGAAGTCGGACGCTCAACCAACTGAACCACCCAGGCGCCCTTCAAGTTTTCAGATTCTAAAATTACTTCTATTTATAAAAATATCAGAAATCTCTTGTACCATGTCATATTTTTTAATGAGTGTGTCATTAACAATTTGCAAGGGAGTCACTTGTTGATTGTCACTGAATTGGAAATGAAGATATTATTTGGTACAAGTTTTATTCGTTTGGCCTAATTTCATGTTAATCATTGAAGATATTGATAAATCTTTACTTTTTTGTTTGTTTTTTCATCACTACTAGGTGGCTTCAACCAGATTCCTATGCTGATCCTCAGAAGACATCTTTGATCCTGAACAAGGATGATATTCGTTGTGGTTGGCCTACCACCATAACTGTCCAAACAAAAGATCAATATGGGGATGTAGTACATGTTCCCAATATGAAGGTAATTATATCAGAATTAATAGTCATCAAAGCACTATTATTATTAAAATTTTAGAAAAAGCGAAAATCCCTTTGTAGTACTGTATTTATATTTGTCTATTAGAGGAAGCTGAAAAATTGTTTAAATGACTGACTTACATTAATTAGCACCCAATTTTCCCAGTTATGTTTAAAAAAATTTTTTTTAATGTTTATTTATTCTTAGAAGGAGACAGAGCATTAGTGGGGGAGAGGCAGAGGAAGTAAGGGAGATACAGAATCTGAAGCAGGCTCCAGGCTCCGAGCTGTCAGCACAGAGACTGACATGTGCCTCAAACTCGGGAACCGCAAGATCATGACCTGAGCTTAAGTCGATGTTTAACTGACAAACCACCCAGTAGGCGCCCCTCCCACTTAATGTTTTAGTTTTTGATTTTTACATTTTGCTAGGAGCTATAGTGATGCAAGGGAGGATAAGAAAGTGTTCATATATGCACGCAGAGGGAAAGCCCTTAATATACAGTGATTGAATAAATCAGTGAAGGAACACATTTTAAAATTGTGTATATATTTTTTAAAAGACACAAGTACATTCTGTATTTGGTACTGTTGAAACAACATTTAAAATATAATATTGATATATATTAAATTAGAAATGATGGAGGTTCCTCAAAAAGTTAAAAATGGAATACCCTACAATCTAGTAGACACTATTGGGTATTTACCAAAAAAAAAAAAAAAAAAAAAAAAAAAAACAAAATTNAAATACAAAACACTAATTCAAAGGAATACATACACCCGTATATTTATTGCAGCATTATATACAATAGCCAAATTATGAAATCAGTCCAAATGTCCATCAGTAGATAAAAGAAATGGATTAAAAAATGGATATATATATACACACACAATGGAATGTTATTATTCAGCCATTAAAAAGAATGAAATCTTGCTATTTGCAACAACATGGATGGAGCTAGAGAGTATAATGGTGAACGAAATAAGTCAGCCAGAGAAAGACAAATATTAAATGATTGCATATGTGAAATTTAGGAATCAAAACAAAGGAAGAAAAAAGAGTAGAAGACAATCCAAGAAACAGACTCTTAACTGTAGAAAACAAACTGATGGTTACCAGTGGGGAGGTTAGTGGAGGGATGGATGAAATAGGCGAAGGGGATTGAGAGTACACTTGTGTGATGAGCACTGCATACAGAATTGTTGAATCACTGTATTGTACATCTGAAACTAATATAACACAGTATATTAACCACACAGGAATTAGAATTTAAAACTTAATAAAAAAATTAGGAATACAGGGATTTGGATGGTAGTAAGGAATGAAAATAATCATGTGCTGTATTAATGAATATAATTAGTTGGATACCTTTCCTGAGACATTAATTAATAATGACATTTTAGACACTATTGCTATGCATAAAATGAATCTATTGTGATCTAATCTATTAATGTAAATATCTCATTTAAAACCTTTATTATATTTCTAAAAAAAATGTATATTGAATGAAAATTTGTATAGGCAGTCCCCAGCTAGCCCCACCCTTCCCAAGGTGTGTTACAAAGTGATTTGGTTGTTTGGAGTTTAGAGTTCATTAATCAACAAAATTCTTTTCATTCACAGAGTAGTTTATAACAGAAAGCAGAATACCTGTCATTCTATAGTATTTCAGTACTCTGAGAATATAAGATTGTTCAGTGATTCACTTCAAGGTTCATAGTACAAAGGCAAATGTACTTTTGATGCTAATATACAGTTGTTTAAAGAAATATTAAATAAAAATATATATATGTAAGTAGTGGCTATAATTTAAAAATCAAATGTCTTTAAATTTGAAAGTACTTATTTTTTATCTCCCCCCCTTTTTAATTACATTTAAAGTTTAAAGCTTTTAATGATGGCAGTGTATATGAGCTGAAGAATTTTACCGTAAACTTTGAAACTTCTGTGTTTTAAATATAAGATGGTTTTGTAATATTTCCAGGACATTATGTCAATCCAAATTTCCTTTATTATGTGTTATTTTTTTAAAAAACTTCTCAATAGAGTATATTTTCTTTTGCAGAACAGCTGAAATCAGAATTAGTGTTCAAAATATGTGGAGATTGGGGGGCCTGTATGGCTCAGTGAATTAAGTGTCCAGACTCTTGATGTTGGCTCAGGTCATGATCTCACAGTATGTGAGATTGAGAGCCCTGCATCAGACTCTGGGCTGACAGTACAAAGCCTACTTGGGATTCTCTCTCTTTTTCTCTTTCTCTTTTTCTCTCTCTGCCTCTCCCTTGCTTGCACACATGCACACACTTTTTCTCTCTCAAAATAAAGATTTAAAAAATAAATAAAATATGTGGAAATTGTGGGAAGGCATTATTAACTTGAATTAGCTGCTAAATAATTTAATATTATTAAGAATTTGAGGGGTGCCTGGGTGACTCATTTGGTTAAGCGACTGACTTCAGCTCAGGTCATGATTTCACAAATCGTGGGTTCGAGCCCCTTGTCGGGCTCTGTGCTGACAGCTCAGAGCCTCGAGCCTGCTTCAGACTCTGTGTCTTCCTCTCTCTCTGCCTATCCCCTTCTTGTACTCTGTCTCTTTCTGTCTCTTTCAAAAATAAACATTAAAAAAAAAAGAATTTGAGAATTAAGTGTAGAGTCATTCTACTTTCCTTTCCTGTACTATATTAATGGTGGCATTTGTTTTTATTTTATGTTTTTATATGTATGATTATTTACTCTAAAAATCAAGGCTGCTTTTACACTGTTTTTTCAAGATTCATTCTGTGGACCTAGCTGGAAATCATTCTGGCACACCTTTGAAGGGAATGCCCAAGATGGACCAGTGATCACCTAAAATTGATGGAATTGTGGGTCCATACTTGTAAATTGCTTATTTTAATGTGTCATAGACAATTATATAATAATAACATTTGGTTTTTATAATATTGTGGTTAGGTGGAAGTGAAAGCTGTTCCCGTTTCTCAGAAAAAAACATCTTTACAACAAGAGCAAGTCAAGAAATCTCAAAGGCTCCCTGGCAGCCCTGCAGTAGCTGCACCTTCCAACACCGATATGACATATGGCGGGCTGGCCTCCCCAAAGCTGGATGTGTCATATGAGCCAATGATAGTGAAGGAGGCGCGATATATTGCCATAACAATGATGAAGGTAATTTATTTTACTTGTCAGAAACATTTTCTTTTTCACCATTTATTCACTTAACAAACATTTAAGTGATCCAAATGCAGACACAAAGTTACAGGTCTAGAAAGCTGTCAATAGATACAAAACGTGTAATATTTTTTAAGGATGATTTATTTTCCTCCAAAGAGGATTTTCATTTATTTTTTGGCAATGTCTAGGGAGATTGCCAATAACAGATCAAGTTAATCCAATCAGAGATTGAGATGCTTGAAAACTGAATTTCATTTGCTGCAAACGTATTTGTCTATTTTCAGTTTTCCATTTCTCCTGGGACATAGCCCCTCAGGAATTCAGTTACCTAGGCCTGCTTTAAGTTTTGGGTTCTCTCACATGCCAGCTTCATTTCATTGGGTTTCCTACTTGAGGTTTTCTTGTTCTCCAATGTCTTTAGACAGATTTTTAAAATATGTGCAGCTTTTTTAGCTCCTTTAGGGATAATGTTAGTCTAAATTAGCAAGTTGTGCATTAGTTAAAACAGGAGTTAGGAATTTTACCAGTAACAGAGAGCAGTGGTGAGCCATTGAAGGCTTTCAGTTAGAGCAGTGGCACGGTTAGATTTGTGTTTCATAAAGATCATGGTGGAATATGCAGAATAATTGGACAGATGATCAAGAGGCATTAGACTTAAGTTACTTTAGGAGACTGTTGACATAATGTGGTATGATGTGCTAATCCCTTGAGTTAGTGAGAATAGATTCAAAAGATACTTAGTATCAGTAGGACTTGGTGGCTGAAGGGGATGGAGTAAAGAGAAGGAAGTAAGAATTAAAAGATGAAGTTCACAGTTTGATCTTACATATTAAGATTGATAATGTTGGAGGAAGGGCAGGTTATGGTTGAGGAAGTTAATAGTTTTGGATGTGCTGAGTTTTAGATGACTCTGAAATATCCATGCAAAGATATATAAAAGGAAGTTGGTTGTACAAACTTGAAGTGATCATAGTCTGACCTCAAGAAAAGAACTTGAGATTAATTAGCACTAATTACTCATGATATGTGGAAGTAGATGATAACTATATTCCATGAATGAAGGGAGTGAGTTCCAGGATAGGACCCAGAGAAACACCAGTATTGGTGATTCTTGAACTTTTGTCTACATCAGAATCATCTGGAGCACTTATTTAAAAAGGAAATTTTCCAGTAATATGAAAATTTAGAATCAGTAGGCCTGGAGAGAGGCTCAAGAATTTTCATATAAAACAAATATACAGAGTGATTCAAATTCAAAACCTACAGTTTGAGAAACATTGATTTACAAGTCAGGTAAAAGGAAAAAAAAGCCAAAGAGGTAAGAACAGAGTATAGTTTTGCTGCTTTTCCTACCACTTGCTGTACAGTAACTCATGTAATCCTCACAGCAGCCCTATAAATTACTTTTTTATTCCCATTTACATGTGTGGAAACTGAAGCACAGAGAGAGATTTAGTAACTTGTTCAAGGTCACACAAATGGCAGGGAGTCTGAATCCATGTTTGATTTTCCTGACTTCTTACCCCTAATAATTCATGGCATGTCCTGAAAGTAAAGAGCAGTTTAGGAATAATTAACAGTGCTATGTTGCAGAAGTGAAGCTTTGAAAAGGATCTAGCAACATTGAATTCATCAGTGATCTCAGCAGGAGCAGTTTTAGAGGCATGGTAGGTTGATGAGTTTATAGATGCAGAGGAAGTGAAAGTAAAGACAAGTATAGATTAAGTCTTTCAAGATGTTTGGTTATAAAAAGAAATAGAGGAAATAGAACTGAGTGAAGGCTTTAGAATTTGGAATGAGTAGAGAAAGACTTAGATGTTTTAATGCTGATGAGACGAGAGAGTCGAGAGAGTCGAGAGGAAGGAAACCAGGAAGATAGTCCAAGAGAGATGAAAATAGGGTCTAGAGCTACAGGGGAGGGGTGGGCCTTAAATAGGAGTATTGCCTCTGCACCTTACCGGGAGAGGGAAAAAAATAATTAATACGAATGCTAGTTAATTTGTAGGTTGTGCAACCAAAAGAATTATTTATGATAGTAATTATAAGTTTGAGATGGGAGCAATGAATGTTAGGGTCAGGATTTTGAAACAAAGAGGGAAAAATGAAATGGTCATTGTGGTGAATAAAAGAGAACTGATGAGGAAAAATTTATCAGCCACCCTTGAAGAATCAGATGAAACTGAAGATCGTGTATTAACAGTGCAGTGTGTGTCTATGAACATGGAGAAGGTAATCATTTGGATTGATTTGGCATTGAAGTTTTTTTGCAAGGTAGCTCCATAAATGAATAGTGAGAGAAGGGAGTTCAGCAGATGGTGGTTACAGAAAGGACAGTGGAACCTAATTGGTTTGGAAAAGAAGATCCAGAGAGAGGGAGTTGGGGTGAGAAGGACTGGTAATCTAAAATAGATAAACTAGGGGTCATTGAGGCAGAAAACCCTGGGCAGCCATTTTGTTTTGATTCAGAGAACAATTCTGTGGAATCTCACAGGTCTATGACTTTCAGTGTGAGTGGCTGAAGGAGAGTTGCGGTGAAGTTTGTTGAGGTTGAAGAAACAAGGGAGCTGAAAAGCTGGAGTCTTGGATGAGTTGTCCACTGACTTAAAAAATTCAAAGATAAACATTCACATTCATTTTCCATTTTTATTTAAGGGGTTTACTTTCTAGTCCCCTTACCTCCCCAATCATTCCTTTAGTTTCCTATGAACACGCTTCAGTTTGTATAATTTCTTTTGAAAGTCCAGTTACCAGAACTGGATGCAGTATTTCAAGACTGTTCTCAGTCGCCTAGGGTTAGAGCACTTACCGAAAGTCATTCCCGCACTGTCTTTTGGAGATATCAGTGCATGTTCCAAGAAAGGGATTTTCTTCTATCAATCACTCATTCATGCATACTGTGTGCCACTCAGTAGTCAGCCAAATATTGTGGAAAAATGAAATATGACCTATTCTTTCATTATTAAATGTAATAATCTGTGTTTTGAGGGAAAGTGGTAGAGCAGAAAACATTGTACTGGGAATCTGGAACCCTGAGTTTTCCTGCTGTACCTAATCTTAAGGGCATATTTCTCATTTGTAACTTCTTAGTAGGTGAAGGCAGCCAGGTCTTTTCTAAATCACACTATGAAAACAGAAAGGGTGGGAGGAAGGATGGAGACTTGTGAGTGGTGTGGATGTGCCTCTCTTTATTGTAAGTATAGTAGAGGTTAGAAGTGAATGAACGGTTGCAGAACGTTACCTGAACCTTGAAAGATAATGGCTAATTTGGTAATGTTACAGGGATACAAAAATACTGGGATTATAATGTGACAGTTTTAGGTACCTACAACCCATTTTTGTCTTTGCATTTCACAATAATTTCTCCCAGACTCTTTTGTTATTTTTATTAAGAACAGATTAGTCTACAGGTCCAGTTGCACCAATATGTATATTATGGATTCCTATCCTGTTTGGGTTATATGAATTGTAAATCCCCTTCTCCCATATCCTTGCCCTTTAATAGTGTCTTTGTGTAGGAAAAATCTAAAATTTTAATGTACTCAAAAGATAATTTCTTTTTTTTTTTGCTCTTAATTTGTTGATGGTTTTTTGTTACATTTGGGTCTGTAACACAGCTAGAATTTATTTTTGTAAATGGTGTGATGCAAATAATTGATTTTTTCTTTCTCTTCTGTATGGATAACCAGGTTTCTCAGCACCGTTTATTGAATGTTTTATCACTATCTTAAGAATGTTTATTTCTTTTTTAATGTTTTATTTTATTTTTGAGAGAGACAGACAGAGAACAAATGGGGAAGGGGCAGAGAGAGAATCTGAAGCAGGCTCCAGGCTTCGAGCTATCAGCACAGAGCCCAACCCAGGGCTCGAACTCACAGATCAGGAGATCATGACCTCACGCTGATGTCGGACACCCAACGACTAAGCCACCCAGGCACCCCAAGAATGTTTCTAATGAAGGGAGCTGTAGCTTGTGACGGCTTAGTTACTTAAGTGTCCAACTCTTGATTTCAGCTCAGCTCATGATCTCACAGTGGTGAGATTGAGCCCTGTGTCAGGTTCTGGGCTGACAGTGCAAAGCCTGCTTGGGATTCTCCCTCTACCCCTTCCCCACATGCACATGTGCATTTTCTCTCTCTCTCTCAAAATAAATAGACTTTTTTAAAAAGAATATTTCTAATGAGTTATTGGTCTTGATGGATTTATTTACCTTCCTGGATCCTTATTGGTCTCTTTCTTAAAGGTTTATGAAAATTACTCATTTGAAGAACTGCGTTTTGCATCACCAACTCCTAAAAGGTAAGGATCATTTTTGTAACACGTAGCCAAGACATGTATTGTCAATTGTTCTCAACTAAAATCATCCTGAATTCCAACTTCATTTTCCATAATAGATATTTTATATCATTTTTAAATTTCTAGTAGATTGCACCACAGATTTTATAATGTCTAGATTTGCAAATAAAATGTATTTATTTTCGGTTATAATATTGTCAATATGTTAAATAATAGTAAGGTATTAGAGTAATTAGTATCTAAAAAGATAATACGTTGGCTTGTTAAGAGTTGGTTAGTTTGTTTTTCCATTATTTTTCTTCTCTCCTTCACCTGATGAGTTACAGAGCAGTTTAAAGTGTATGTTGTACTTGTGTTTTCAGTTATGAGGTCTTAATTTTTCAGCCTCTCAGTAATTTTAACTCCATATATAAGCAGATTTTTTGACTTGCTATTTTATTTGTTTGTTAGAAGTACTTTTTTAAAATGAATGCTTTGAAAAAATTATTAGATACAGTTGTACCTTAAAGAGACTACTGCCTCCATAAAACTTAGAAAAAGCTCCAAAGTAATCCTGAAAGAAAATACTTATACATTTCCATTATATCACACATCATATGACTTATAAGAAATTAACAGGTTACTATGACTTTATTCTAATATGTATTAAAAATAGTTTTAATGTATAATCCAGAAAGTTTTCTATAAAATAGCCAAGTTTTGAGAACATACCTTGGTCTAGAAAAAGGGAAGTAACATTCTGTGTTCAGCTTAATTTTACTTACAAAATGTCCATATAGTGAAAGCATGTGATTTTTATAAAATAAATATGAGCTGTTACAGATTTACTGCATGTTAAATAAGAAGAAACTGGCCATTTGCCAGTAAATAAATTTCATATATGTTTGATATTTTAAACCTAATTAAAATAGTCTCCTAAGTCAATAGATTATTTATTCAGTTAAGCAGTTAAGCATCTGCTTCGTGAAAGGCACTGATACAGGCTCTGGAGTTCATACTTTCATGAACAAAATAGACAAGGTACTGGTTCTTGTGACATTTACACTCCTGTAGAGAAACATACTATAAATAAGTAAACAAAATAGGAATAATAAGTAAGGTTATTTGACTGAGAGTGATGGGGATGGGACAGGCCACCAAAGTATTGGGTGACAGGAGAGGCCTTTTGAGGAGGTGGTTTTTGATTGCAGCGCTGAATGGTAGTTGTGTTAAGATTTGGAGGAAGGTCATTCTGCATAGAGAAGATCTAGGGTGGATGGCACTAGATGTGTCTGAGGAACAGAAGGAGAGTGGAGCAGGGGAATAGTGGGCAAGAGGAAAAACGGTTAAAGGTGAGGTCGGAGAGCTAGATGATAGCCTTGTTCTATAGGGACTGGTACGCTGTGTTAGAGAGTTTGAATTTTCTTCTGTGCAGATTAATTTGGTGGGTTTCAAGCAGGAGAGTGAGACACTATGATATATAGTTTTTAAAAGGTCATTCTGGCTACTCTTTGAAGAATGAATTGTAGGGAAGCAGAATTGGGAACAGAGAGATGAGTCAGACACTGTTAGGTAGCTTAGACTAGGGGTGGGTGGGAGTTAGAAGTGGAAATGAAGAGTGGATGGATTTGGGATATACTTAGAAGGTGAAGCCGATAGGGGCGCCTGGGTGGCTTAGTCGGTTAAGCGTCCGACTTTCGCTTAGGTCATGATCTCATGTTCATGGGTTCGAGCCCCGCGTCGGGCTCTGTGCTGACTGCCAGCTCACAGCCTGGAGCCTCTTTCAGTCTGTGACTCTCTCTCTGACCCTCCCCTGCTCACGCTGTCACTCTCTCTCTCTCCTAGAAATAATAAATTTAAAAAAATTAAAAAAAAAAAGAAGGTGAAGCCGATAGGCTTGCTGCCAGAAAGGAAATAGGAAGTGAAAGAAAGATGAGATCCAGAGTGATTGTAGATTTCTTTCTTCAGTTTCAGCAATGGTATAGACTATTTAGCAGTATAGCAGTATGGGAGCTGTCCGACTTTGGCTTGCAGACCATGTTAGGCCTGTTTTTGTAAAGAAAGTTAGGTTAACATAGCCTTACTCATTAGCTATGTACTGTATGTGACTGCTTTTCACACCACAAAGTAGAGTTAAATAGTGTGACAAAGGCTGTTTAGCACATAGACTGAAATATTACAGAAAATGTTACTGATCTCTGGTATAGAGTATCATAATTTTTATGAAGACCAAAGAGTCTGAGAAATGAGCAGGTGTTTTTATTTTTATTTTTATTTTTTTGCTCTGTTTTGTTGGATGCTGGGTGAGTAGGAAATAAGAGTTCTTCTCTGGATATGTTAAAGTTGAGATGCCAAGATGCCTTTTGGTTATCTAAGTGGGGATATTTCAGTTTGAAATTCAGGGGAGAAATAAAATTTGTAGTCATCTATATAGAGATGGTATTTAAAGCTGAGGAATGAATGAAAGATCAACTAGAGAGATGCTGTTGAAAAAAAAAAAAGACTAGACCCTAATTCTTTGACATTGCATAAGTTAAGGAGTGGTCAGAAGAGAGACAGCCAGTAAAACACTAAGAAACCATGGCCAGTGAGGAAAATGTTGTAAGAGCAGAAAGAATAGATTTCCAGAATGTAAGAGATGTCAACTATCATACGCTACTGAGAGATTGCTGAGGATAAAAAAATGACCATTGAATTTGGGGTCATTGATGACTGACATGAGCAGTTGCAGTGAAGTGCTGGCAACAAAGGCCTAATTGGGATAAGTTGTGGAAGACAACTGGAAATGAGGAAATGGAGAGAGTGATTGTAGACAGTTCTTTAGATGAGTTTGATATAAATGGGAAAAGACATGAGACCTTATTAGGTCCCTTATATCAAGGGATATTTGAGGTAATATTTAACATGGGAGATTCTGAAGTTGGTATAGAAATGAGATGGAAATAGAAATTATTCAGGAAAGTGGGAGAAATTGATGATGCGTGAGAAGGAGAAAGGTAATTATAGCGTAGAAGTATTGATGGAATGAGATTCATAGCACAAATGAAGGGGTGACTTCGAAAAAGACCCAGGGCACTTCTTGCATTATAACAGGAGAGAAGGCAGAGAAATAGAAAGTAGGTTTATTAATCTGACTGCATCTTTGCAGTTGTATCTAATTGCTTCTGTTTCTCACTGAAAAAATGATGAGGTCATGATCTGAGAGTAAGGAAGAAGGGTGATGGAGGCTTGAGGAGAGAAAGAAAAAATGAAATTCAGTCATTTTGGAGGGTAGGAAAACATACTATCACAGGGCAATAGGATTGCTATTCATTGTAAGTAATAGAATTAGAAAGTATCTTAATGATGTTAACAGCTGTTTAACCAAAAGTAAATTTTCCAATATACATCTTATTTCTTTCCAGACCCAGTGAGAATATGCTGATCCGTGTCAATAACGATGGCACTTACTGTGCAAATTGGACTCCTGGGGCCATTGGACTCTACACTATTCATGTGACCATTGATGGCATTGAAATAGGTATTCTTGTTTTGTTTTGTTTTTTAAGTTATGGTTAGTGCAAACAACTAAACAAAATTGTTTTTCTGTTCTAATTTTCTCCTTGCATCATAGATATGGACGGTTTTCATTACTTGTTTGGGGCTTCATTTCCTCCTTTACAATAAGTACTTAATTAGTACATTCATAACATCTCAAAAGTTTGTAATAATTTACAGTATCATTATAGCCCTTATGACGCCTTCCCTCCGTTCTCTAATGTGACTGGTCAGGTATGATCTTTGCATCGCTAGATTTATAACTGTATGAATACCTCATTTCCCCCTCATGGTCTATCTGCCTTCCTTTCCTGGCTTAAAGCAGAAACCATCTCATTCCTCCTTGTATCTCCCAGTCTAGCTCAGTGCCTAGCACAAAATGGCTGCTCAGTAAATACTTGTTGAATGAATGAATTTTCTTTATCTACCATTAATTTTGAAAACTATATTGCTTTTCCTTTCGGCTTTAATCTTTTACTTTTCTTTATTATTAAACTATTTGTATACTAGGACAACAGCAGAACAAGAAAGCTCTGAAAAATGTTTATCAATATGAATTCCTTTTAACACTCTTTCCTGATGTTTTTCAAGAAAAAGGGCTTCTGGGGCTCCTAGGTAGTTCATTCGGTTAAGCCTCAGACTTTGACTCAGGTCATGATCTCACGGTTTGTGAGTTGGAGGCCTGCATCAGGCCACACCCTGGCAGTGTAGAGCCTGCTTGGGATTCTCTCTCTCTCTCTCTCTCTCTCTCTCTCTCTCTCTCTCCCTCCCCCGCTACCCTACTTGCTTTCTCACATGTACTCTCTCTCTTTCTCAAAATAAATTAAGAAAAAGAAAAAGGGCTTCTATGATGAGGTAGAGGCAGAAAACCTAAAACTCTCATTTTAGAAATTCCTACAATTCACGTATAATCCACATTAACAGGGATTCTAAAGTGCCATGAAATTAAGAATCTTGTCTAACTTTGATTAACCCTTTTCCTGAGACCCTTCGCATGTAAGGAAGAGGAAGTCAAGGTAGAGATGAAAGCAATTACTGATTAACATTCCATCAAAATTCCCTTTGGGGAGCTCTGGTTTAAGAAGATTGTTTTTACAGTGAAGGTAAAGAGGTACTTTATGTTAATATAACTGTGTAGAATACATATTAATGTAAGTACATAGAATCAGATATATCAAATTCACCTATACTGTTCCAGACACCTTTATCCTCAGTCTTTGCTGTACTGTTCTTTACTTCAACATATCCGTAAAGCCTTTAGTTCAGCAAACTTTAGTTGGTTCTAAGTAAAACATTGTTCTAGGTAAGACCATTCCTGTTGAGGCTTAACAACTTACTGATGATTGCAAAATAGAATGGGCAAACAGAATTGGATGAAGAATGTAAGTAGTGACACGCGAGAGGTAAAAATTAAGTCAAAAGTGGAGGTAGTCAGGAATGGCTTCATTTTACTAATAGTGAGGTGAAGAAAGCTGATACATAGTAGATAAAGTAAAATCCACTTATATTTGGTTTTTGAAATGAAACTGAAGGAAAAGATTCATATTGACTTAACATCGTCCATTTTCTTTCCTGTCTTACAAACTCTACTCTCTCCCAAGGTGACCAAACTATCAGTAGACTGGGACTTGCTTGACCATAAGCAAGGACAGATAATAATTCATTAGGATAACAGTGACATTAATAGCTAATACTTATCAAGCACTTAATATATGTCTAGCACTGCTTTATGTACACCTTATATTTTAAGTCCTTTCATTCTTACAATAGCTCAGTGAGAGAGGTGCTGTTATATAGAGGAAAACAGAGGCACAGAAAGTCAGACAATTAGCAGCAGATACGAGAACAACCAAGACAGTGTAACATGAGAACCCCAGCTTTTAACCACAGTGCTGTGCTGCCTGCTGGTCAGAATGGTGATTGGTGTAGATGATGAGGGGTACTGATGTTGTAATTTGATCTGGTGATCTGGTGCAGTGATCTGATGTTGTAAGATAGAATTTAATCTCACAAGGGTTTCTACTTTTCTTTTCTTCAGTATCATTTCGTATAAATAGGAGCCCCTTCTCTTTTCCTTGAACCTCTGAGACACTCATTTGGGATGTTAAGGCCCCTTTTCAGATACTTCCTTTTTTTTTTTAAGTTTCATTAACTAACACAGTGTAATATTAGTTTCAAGTGTACTGTATCTATACAACATGCAGTGTATCCCTTAATCCCCATCACCTATTTAACCCATCCTACCCACCTTCCCTCTGGGAACCATCAGTTTGTTTTCTATAGTTAGTCTGTTTCTGGGTTTGCTTCTTTCTCTCTTTTTTCACTTTGCTCATTTGTTTCTTAAATTCCACATATGAGTGAAATCATATGGTATTTGTCTTTGACTTATTTTACTTACCGTAATACTCTCTAGCTCCATCCATGTTGTTGCAGATGGCAAGATTTCATTCTATTTTATAGCTGAGTAATAATATTGCACTGTGTGTGTATATATGTGTGTATATACATATACATATACATACCACCTCTTCTTTATCCATTCATCAGTTGATGGACACTTGTCCCATTTCCATAATTTTGCTATTGTAGATAATGTTGCTGTAAACATAGGGGTGCCTCTATCCCTTTGAATTAGAACTTTTGTATTCTTTGGGTAAATACCTAGTAGTGGTATTGCTGGATTTTACGATAGTTCTATTTTTAACTTTTTGAGAAAGCTCCATACTGTTTTCCAGACTGGCTGTACCAGTTTGCATTCCCACCAACAGTGCAGAACAGTTCCCCTTTCTTCACATCCTCACCAACACCTGTTTTTATGTTGTTGACCTTTTTTTTTTTAAGTTTTTATTTGAATTCCAGTTAGTTAACATACAGTGTAATACTAGTTTCAGGTGCTCAGTACGGTGATTCAGCACTTCCATACAACACCCAGTGCTAATCACAACAGATGCATTCTTTAGTCCCCATCACATATTTAACCAATCCCCCTACCCACCTCCCCTCTGGTAGCCATCAATGCAATCTCTATAGTTAAGAGTCTGTTTCTTAGCCCTTGTTTTGTTTTGTTTAGCTTTAAAGTATCAATCACCTTAAAAAGACAGAATTTAGATATTTGTTTTATTTGTTTAAATTGTCTGTGGGGGCACCTTGTTATCTCAGTCACTTGAGTGTCTGACTCTAGATTTCAGTTCAGGTTATATGATCTCATGGTTTTTAAGATCAGTTCTTTTTTTTTTTTTTTTTAAAAAATANTAGCTGTCATTTCTTCTTGGAGTTTCTTTGGAGGAGAGCTCTTTTGTTTCGTCATTTTACTTAGCTTTCCAGCTCTTGTTAGTTTTAAAGACCTGTTGTGCTCTCTGTACCTATGAGCGCTGCTGTATCCAAGATGACTCTTTGACTGTCCAGGGCCTATCCTTTCAGGGAATGTTTTTTGAATGGTATCTCCTGGTCTCCCTTGTTAGGACCTTGGTTATTTTATTTTCCTATTTGTAGTGATATTTGGGACTCTCCACCTTGTGTACTCTGGCTTCTTTCTTGAGGTAGCCGTTAGAAGCCTTTCTCAGTGGATTCTGCGTCCTTTTTCTCCCAATCTCTGAGGTTTCATAAGGTTTCCATGGCTTCAGATCTTTTCCGTGTGATGTATGGGCGTGGGTGCAAGTACAGAGCTTCTTACTTCTCCGCCATCTTGCCCCTCCCATCTAAGATCAGTTCTTAAGATCAGTGACCTCTCAGGTTCTGTGCTGATGGTACGGAGCCTGCTTAGGATTCTCTGTCTCCCTCTCTGCTCCCTTCCCTTCTCTCTCTGACTCCCTCTCTGTCTCTCTCTCTCTTTATCACTCTTTCAAAATAAATAAACTTAAAATAAAAATAGTCTGGGGGCACCTGGGTAGCAAAGTCAGTTGAGTGTTTGATTTCAGCTCAGGTCATAATCTCTTGGTCTGTAGGTTTGAACCCCACGTCGAGCTCTGTGGTGACAGCTCAGATCCTCAGGTCTGCTTCAGCTTCTGTCTCCCTTCTCTCTGTGCTTTCCCTGCATGTGACCTCTCTCTCTGTCTCTCTCTCTCTCTCTCTCAAAAAAAAAGAAAAGAAAAAAGAAAAAGCTGAAAAAACTATTAACAGAATTGTCTGAATGTACACAAAGTTAGGTTTAAGGGTCCTCTCTCCTTGTATTCACAAATGTTACAATTCTCTTCCTATTCTTACAGATGCTGGCCTAGAAGTTAAAGTAAAAGACCCTCCAAAAGGGATGATACCACCAGGAACTCAGCTGGTCAAACCTAAGACTGAACCTCAGCCAAATAAGGTTAGGATAGAATAAAATCAGAACCTGAGTCAGTCAGAGATTGATTTATTAATTTTCTTCATTTATGCTGCAAGGTGGTCATCAGACATCTAATATTTTAATTGATTTCAGTTTTTGAATTTTAAATATCCCTAAATAAATTTGAAGAGTATTTTGTGATAATTCCAATTATTTCTAATTTATAGAACCTGTACTTTTAAGCTGCTTTGTATAGTGCCATAGTAATTTCTAGGCCCTGTGTATTTTCTGTTATTGGAAGTGTACAATTAACAAAAAGTTTACTGAAATTAAGTGCATAAACTTTGCAAGGAAAGTATCCCATGCTGTTAAAAAATAATTTCTTCACATCTAAAAAAAATAAATTTAGGGATTTTGGTAAACTCCTTATTAAAAAGGAAATACTAGGAATAGAATTTCTATCATACCTTTCTAAAAGGAAAAATATGGCTCTTTTCTCCTTTTAATCATGTCTTCAGAGTTTAGAAAAGAAGTTAAAAATATGTACTTTTTAGTACTTATAAAATTCCGTTGTTATAAATAAGCCAGTGTTATTTGCACAGAGAAAGCAACTACAAATAATTTTGGAAACTTTCTCTGAATTATAATACTTTCAAATCTGTTTAATTTTCTTACAGTTTATAAGATCTCTATTCTAGAGCCACCTGTGTGGCTCAGTCGGTTAAGCGTTCAACTTTGCTCGGGTCATGATCTCATGGTTTGTGAGTTCGAGCCCCACATCAGGCTCTGTGCTGACAGCCCAGAGCCTGGAGCCTGCTTCAGATTCCATGTCCCCCTTTCTCTCTGTCCCTCCTCCGTTCACATTCTGTCTTGTTCTCTCTCAAAAATAAATAAAAACATTTTAAAAAATCTCTATTCTGTGATTTTGTATCTCAACAGTCTGTCTTTGCCTTTCCCAGGTTCGAAAATTTGTGGCCAAGGACAGCGCAGGACTCCGTATCCGTAGCCACCCTTCCCTTCAGAGCGAGCAGATAGGCATAGTAAAAGTCAATGGAACTATCACTTTCATTGATGAGGTAATTTGTAAAGAAATACTTGGTAATAAATTTTGGACAGAAAGTTTTTGCATTGTTTGCATAATGTTACTGAATTTTCTGTCAGTATGCTTTAATTGGTTTGGATAGTGTTTGGAAAGCTGTTTTGTAGGATGTGTTCATTGAGTTTCAAATACTTTATTATTTTTTTTATCAACAAAAACATAACTAAAACTATATTTTTAACATAAAAAACTCAATTAACAAGTAGAACCTGTACAAGTATTCACTAAAAATGGGTACAGTTTTTCTTAAATATTTTAAGTGTTATTTGTTTTTAAATGTGTTCATCATATTGCTTTAACTTTGGACAGCGTCTCTAGTAATACAGCCAAGAAACTTATGATTATCAAAATCTAAATTGAGGGGAGGAAAGAACTTATGTTCTTTAGAGAGACACATTTTATATTTAAGCTCTCTTAAAGTGTGATTTCTTTGCACTTTTACTCCTAAGGGACATTGAGTTTTACTGTCTCACCATGTGAATTACCACATTGGTTGGAATCAGAGTTCTCTTTTACTCACCTACTGCAAAAACTAGATGCTTAAGCTTCATGTCCACCATTATTTGCCTGCTGTGTAGCCCTGTAGCCCTTGCAAGCCTCCTAGGACTTAACAGATGGGCATGGCTTGTTGTTGTTACTTATGTCTTATAGATCCACAATGATGATGGTGTGTGGCTGAGACTGAATGATGAGACAATAAAGAAGTATGTTCCTAACATGAATGGTTACACTGAAGCCTGGTGCCTATCCTTTAATCAACACCTTGGCAAGAGTCTTCTGGTCCCTGTTGACGTAAGTAAAAGGTGGTTTTAAAAAGCATAATAGGTACACTGTATCCTCATTACAAGGGCTTTCTTTAATTAAGGCTTTTCAGTTCTGAGGTAAACCACAACTAAATAACTTTTACTTTGTAAGTGCTTGAATTCATAAGAGCTTCTGTGTAATGAAGGTGGAGTTTGGCAAAGCTAAGGACTAGTGCTTATTATGACCCGTCACAGGCAGGAAGTAGTAAATTAAAACTAGGCCTTTAGAATTCCTTTCAAAGATGTAGCGAAAGAGAGTAGTTTTCTGTTTTTTCCCTTTCTTACTCACACTGCTGTTTGGAATGAATTCCAAACTAAAAGTTGTGAACTCAGTATTACCATACATTCAAAAAGATGTATAACATATTTCTGTTGTATGTTGGCAATTTGTAGTTAGTTCCCTGTGTTTTGTCTAAGTTTGAATCTTTTCTTTCTTGGCTTATAATACTATTGTGTAAAAATGAGACACTTAGTACCAATGTCCAAAAATTGCCACAAATAAAGTAACTTATAGCTCTATTTACAGTTAAACAGAAATACATGATTTTTCTTCCTTTTCATCACTATCAAATGCATGTACTCCTTATGACACTGTTCATAAATAGTGCTGGTAAAATTTTATTTAAAAAAAACCTTAGTATTGTAAACAGTTTAATTTCTTAAAAATCCACATATAAAGCTAGCTTATTTTATCAAACCATTCAATATGTTGTTTCTTTTCCTCTTTGATAGTCCAGAATAATGTGCTCTGTCCAAAGGGGTAGTTCTAAAAGGTGATTCTTTGAGGAAAAAAATAATTGAACTTCTATTTCTATTTATTGATCTCATACTTTATAATCTTTTATATATGTTTTGTAATAGTACAGTGGGGAGAGATATATTTCTGTGTAATTTTTACTAATATGTGATAAAGTTTAGAGAATGTTAGAGTACTGGTTTACTGTAGTTAAGCTAAACAATGACAAATATATAATTAAAATATATACCTTTGAATAAATATACCAGATATTCTTTCATTTTCCTCAGAATTGCATCTACAGTTAAAAATGAAATGGATTTTGGGGTGTCCGGCTGGCTTAGTCACTAGAGCATGTGACTCTTGATCTTGGTTGTGCGTTTGAGCCCCATGTTGGGCGTAGAGACCACTTGAAAATAAAATCTTAAAAAAAAAAAAATGAAAAGGATTTTGACCCTATGGAAAGAGGAACTAGTATGGAAGAGAAATAATAATTCTTTACTATCTGTGGCTAAAAGTGTAGTCTTAAATGGCTTGAAACCATTTTCCATTATCCTAACCAAATATTCCTCAGGATTATGAAATTTATATTTTCAGTGAGCTAGCATAATAACCATTTTGTTGTTTTATTGACAGTTTATTTTTAAATTTTTGATTAACTTAGACTTTTTGTATTTTCAGTCCCTGATAAGGCATTGTATTAAATTATCTTTACCACCTCTCCCACTCCAAAACTTTCTTCTTAATTCTTTTGTTTGCTCATTTGAGGAGATGCTTTCGGAAGAGAAAGATATTCACACAGATGAAATGAGACTAAACAAAAATAGAAAGGTGGAGCAAGAAGTGCTGTGTGTTGAAGTTTTAAATCCCATGGTTTCATTGTGGAACAGTGGTGTTTTGTTATTTGATGCTCCTAAATCCCATTCTAGAGACTATTTATAGACAACAGTCTTACTGAGGTCAGAGAGAGAAAGGCAGTAACAAAAGTGAGAAAGAAAGCTAAATGGGTGAGCCATACAAATACCTTATGGTAGGTTTTCACTGGAATGTGAAAGAGGTTGTTACTGACTTACTTGAAAAAATCTAGAGGCCGAATAGTGAAGATAGACAGTAAAATGACATGGTGGTATTTTCTAGCCTTTGTTTTGAAGAATGACATGAGTTCTATTTAGTGTAAATAACTCAGAATGCCTGGTATGTTTGATAAGGCTGAGGTTTTTAGTTCCTTTATTTTAAGGATGGTAGTGATTTGAGATCCTTATAAATTAAAAGAAAAATGCCAGTAAAAAGGGGAAAATACAGATGTAGATAAGACATTTGAAGACTGAAAAAGGAGGAGAAATGGAATTAAGGGCATTTTTGGAGAGTCGTTTTGTGAGGGAGGGGAGGGGATATGTATGGCAGTAGGTAAGCTTTTAGGGATCGAGGGAGAAAAGGAAGAGGTTGAAGAAGAGCATGATTCTTATAAAATAAAAGACAGGAAAGGCATCAGTTGAGATTGAAACAAATGAATTAAGTTTGAGGGTTTAGAAATGCAGTCAAGGTTTAGAATAGCATTTAAGAGAAACTAATGGATCTGAAGAGAAACTACTTGTTTTTGGATTAGTGGGCCCTATGGACCCAGTGAGACCACTGGATGTATCAATTCTGGATGCTCTTCCTCACCCATAGCCCTAAGTGTCCAGACTCAGAAGTGCCAAGAAAGTAGATTATAACACTGGCTAGAATTTTGGGCTACGGTGACAGAAAAATAGGGACAAGATTTCAGATGCTGATGACAGAGGACTTGAAATCACCAACCATGGAATCCAGCCTCAGTTAGAAATGTGACTAGACAAGTGGAGGGTCCAAGGGGCTTGGAGGCATAATAAAATCCTAGAATGATGTACGAGTGCAGTCAACTTAAAGAGCTAGAAGGATAGGCAGTTTGTGTGATAAAGTAGAATATTTGGATTTGATTTCATAGTTAGAGCATCTAACTGAATGATACAGCCCGTTAATGTGGCCATGAGCAGGTAGCTGAAGTAGAATGGAAGTGAAAGTCATTCTGACTGCCTCAGTCTAAGAACTAAAAGGCTCAGCAGTTGGGCCATCATCCACATCAAACCAAAGACACAGATGATGGCAGCACTGTGACCGGCAAGGTTAAAGATGACAGGTTTTTTTTACCACGGAGGGAAAGGTCAGTATAAAGTCATCGGACAAATGGCAGTAGTTTGGTGCTGGTTCTGAGAGAAGCATAGAGCAGATTTAATATAAACGTACTAGAACAGGTAGATGACAGAAGGGTTTATATTTTATGTGGTCACCAAAAATGACAGAGGGGATAAAACTAACTGGCCTAGGACTCCAAACAGACCTGGTATGAAGTTGCTTCAGTGCAGCTATTGTAGATGAGGACCCACACAGTCAGCCTGCCATGGGTGAGAACAGACTCGTTTTCCAAGTTTTTGTCTGTAAGGACCTGGACGGGCCCCTCACATAAGGAATACATTCCTCCACAGGGTCAAATGTGGATAGGGGATGGAGGGAATAAGGATTCCATCTCATCCTCTCAGGGAACAAATAAGCTAAATAAATGTACCTTTCTACCTCTTCATTTGCATCTCTTACTACATTTACTGCTGGGAAAAGAAATATTCACTTTCTACCTGCTCTCCCTTTCTCCTTCAGTCCATTGATGAATAAATCAACTGTAATAAGGCTAATAGTTATAAAACAATATTCAGTTATGAGAGAGAACACAGCGAGATACAAAAATATTAGAAATAACCATGGACAGGTGCCACCAACCTAAAAAGATAAAAAAAAAAATCCTGAAAAGTTGCCTTCTGCAATCTTTACATCTACCTCTTCAACCTTTTCTAGTTAAAATAATGTTGCATTCACATCAATGTGTGTACCTTACCTGAATCCTGACACAAACTGTTGGGGTTGGTGGGGTTAGGATTAGAAATTTGAACACTGACTAAATATTTGATGAACTATTTTAAAAATCACCATAAGTAACCCTATTTAGAATAAGCTTTAGGGGTGCCCGGGTGGCTCAGTCAGTTAAGTGTCTGACTTCAACTGAGGTCATGATCTCGCGGTTTGTGGGTTCAAGCCCCATACTGGGTTCTGTACTCGTGATGTCATCGCGGACAGGTACGGTAACTAACTGTTGACCTGCCTAATAATGCTTCAGTGCTTTGCCGGGAATTGATGGCAGTTTCACTCAGTGCAAATGTGACTTTCACTCTGTTTTAGCACATTAGTAATGCTCCAATACAGAGATTAAGTAGAATTGATTTTCATATTATATATAACTGTATTTTTTTAAATATTTTTTGATCTGTGGTAAGAACAGGAATAAATATGAAAAATGCAGAACCTTTATATGAGGTGCTGCTGTTCTGTTAGAACTTTGTGCCCTTAAAAAAAAAAAAAAGAACAGAAAGAACTCTGTGCCCTTTTTAGAACACAGTGTTCAATTTTACATCTTGGAGTCTTTGTTTATGTTATTTCATTTGTCTAGAATGCTTTCCCTTCCTCTTTTTTTTTCCCTAGCTTTTTTACTAAATTTTCCTAGTTGACCAGGCTCAAAAATTTCTGTTGCCTTTGTCTTCTCTGTACTTCCCAGTAATGCTGTAGTTATTAATTTATTAGTTGTTCATTTAAGGACTATTGACCCCTTATTAATGTACCAAATACTAAGATGGGAAGTAGGCATTGAGTGAAGAAGGGGAGGGTAGGGATAGGAAATCAATAAGATGGAATGCAGTTCTTGCTCTTGGAGTACTCACTGTATAATGTGTGACAAACATACCACATTCAAATAATTAAGTTGCATTGTGATAAGTTACACAATAGCTTCACCTAGGAGGTGATATGTGAGGAGGAAAAAAGTCTTGAAGAAAGGTTGCCAGGAAAAAGTAATGGAATTTGTAGACAGAGATTCAAATGTCCAAAATTATGGAGGCCTGCACTGTTTGGAAACTGAAAACTAGTTGATAAGGATTGGGGGTGGGAACCTAAGTCCTGGGGAAATTAGGTTTTCCTCTCTTTTCTCCTGTCAAAGTAGAAGAGCTCTACTTCTTACCCATAATGTTTAGTTTGTTTTTCTTCCCTTCAGCCCATTTATATTTGTATACTTCTTACTTCTCTTGTTAAGCTCCTTAAGGGTAAGGACTCATGGGGGCGCCTGGGTGGCTCAGTCGGTTAAGCGTCTGACTTCGGCTCAGGTCCTGATCTCACGGTTTGTGGGTTCAAGCCCCGCGTCGGGCTCTGTGCAGACAGCTAACTCAGAGCCTGGAGCCTGCTTCAGATTCTGTATCTACCTCTCTCTCTGCCCCCCCCCTGCTCATGCTGTCTCTCTCTCTCTCTCAGAAATAAACATTTAAAAAAAAAAAAATTTAAGGGTAAGGACTCATGAAGAATCCCTTCTTACTCATATTCTTTTCTTCCAAAGTGTTAAATATTATATTTTACTCACAGTAGGCTTTCAGCATTTGTTGAATACTACATTTAATTGGCATTTGATGATTGTGCTGTTCAGAATTATGCTGCTGCTTCTCATTTACTTGTTCTCTCATTTAATTTCGTTATGACGTGTAATGTTATGTATTTTATCATTCTTAATTTTTCTAGTGTCAGTAGATAGCTACTCTCTCAAAATCACAAGTAGGAAGTAATAGAGAGATAAGGATACATATGGTCACAAAAGGATAAGTAAATATAGCTATAAAAATCATCTACTTTAGGTAGAACTCCCAAATTAAATAAATGAATATTCATAACCTTAATGGTTGAATGAGGATGAGTACTGTGATTCATGTTGAAGATGACATAGGTCAGTCTGAGAAGGCATAAGACATAAAATGTTGATTTTTTAAATTAAAATCCTAAAGATTTGGAAGCTACAGAATTTAAGCTAATAGAACGTTTCACACATTGAGGAAAATGTAAGTAAAAAAAGAGGGAAAATCAATTCCGTGCCTGATAAGGGACACATTTGACTGCCTAGAATAAAGCTTACATTTTTTTGGAAAACAAGTTTACTTCTAGGATAGGAGATATGAGTGATTTAAAACTTATGACCCAGTTCTTTGGATACTTTGTCAAAAATGACCTCTTCCAACATTGTGAAGGTTGAGTGGTAGAGGGTATATCAAGGAAAGTAAATGATACCAGCATGCAAGTATTCTATTCTAAGGTATCTTTATAATGCCCATAGTGTCTGAATTGGAGAAGCAGCTCGTGTATCCAAACATCTCCATGCATCTATACAAACCACTTCTTTCCTACATAGGCTGATTGATGTTCACATACAGAAAGTAGGTTGATTTCTCCAAATTTTAGGGATTCCAAGATATGGAGGAGAGTTGAAGGGAAAATATCTTTTGGTAATCTCTCTGATAGCATTACCCTGGGTAATTGGTAAAATTAGCAAATGTTTCTCACATTTTATGTCACAGTTTCATTCTCGTGGGTTACCTGATGATGCCTGGTGGCCACAGCTTTCACATACCCCGAATCGCTTGGTTTTGTTATATTAATAGATTGGTGTATATATGCATAACCTGTTTTTTAACCCTAGTAAATACTAAGTATTTATGCACTTAGTAAATATTAAGTTAATGCGTCATTAACAGAATGAAATTAAGACAATTTAAATAACACTAATTGTTTTTATGTAAGCTGTGTTTAATTTTTCAGAGACATTTTATCTTTTTCTCTTTAAAAATGGCCATTCTTAACTCTGCTCATCTAGCACGGTGAAAGAATTAGTAAGCATTTTTTTGCATGAACATTTGGCATGTTTGGTCATGTATTTTCACAATGATTATTATTCACTTATTTGATCTTCTATGCCTTGAAAGATTATCAGCAATTTGGTCCTCATTAATTTAGTTAGGATTTTAGTATGCTTTAATTTTTACTTCCCCTAACAGAACTTTTTTTGCCTTTAAAAACAGTCTTTGAGTACAAAATGATTTACATTATTGTAGGGTTGTGTGTGTGTGTGTGTGTGTGTGTGTGTGTATGCACGCACATAGTAGCATTCTTATTAATCTATGAAAGCTAATTTATGTATTTTAATAGTAAGAAATTGAGACTTTGGAGAAATTAATATTTTCATGCATGTTCATATCTTTAGACTAAACTTTCCTAAATTTTCTAAAGAAAACCATGCAAGTATATTTTATGTTTAAATTCCAGCTCTCTGTCTGGTGCATTTTTGATATTTGATAAATGTAATTTTATTTGGACACCATATTTTGAAAGTAGTAAACCAGTGTTTACTGGAATTTTCTACAAATTGAGAACAAAAGCAAACAAGTGTCAAATTTGAATCCACATATAATTAACATGTACAGAAATGATTTGATTGGCAATTTATCACAGTGGTTAGCAGTCATATCACTTGTTTACTCAGAAAACATTTAAGTTTGCACATGGAAATAAAGGAGAGGTACAAACTTGAAATATTGTCAATCACCACATTGCTTCTTTATCACTAACTTCATCTGCCTTACTTTTCACAATGCTTTTTACTTTGCTTTTACTGTAGAAAATTTTATGCTAAAAAATAGAAAATGCTAAAAAAATCTTGATATTGTTTTATGTCAAAAGGTCTGCACCACTCTCTTCTGTGAAGGAGAAAAACCATTGAGCACATAGTCCAAAAATTCTTATATACATGAATGAACCAGTAAAGAAATCTTTTCCCTGAAAAAAATGGCATTTTAAAATGCTTTGCATCATGTTTCCACTTCACCTAAAGAGAAAGGACCCTATTTGCTCTTCATTTTTAAATGTGAAAGGGGGGGGGGGGGGTTGGTTTTTGGTTTTGGTTTTGGTTAGCATTTATTTATAGGCATATTACTAGAAACTTATTTTTCTAGCTGTTGTATGTCTTATATTTGTGAATTAGCATGTATGTGTACATCTGTGGGTGTGTATCTACATCTTTCCATACATAAATACATGAGGAAAATAGAGAATTAAAGAATATTAAATAAATTGTTATTATCTAAAATGGCTTATACTTCGTTGGGAATTGTGTTGTTTCTTTTGTGTTGAAGTTTTGGATGATGAAAGCTTTTATTAACATTTTGAGTGTCCTCTTTTTTTGTCCAAAATAACCACTTTTCACAGTATTTACATAAGGAGTAAAATTGTATAATTACTACTCACTGGAAAGATTTTAATTTCAGATCAAATATATTCAATAGCATGGTATTTTTATGTAAAATATATACCACTTAAATTTTCATTAAGAGATTTTGTGAAGATGTTAATTTTTCTGGGACCGTGCTGCTGTGAGTTGGTTGTTTAACAGAATATTTTTAGATTTTAACATAGAGATAAATGCTCTCTGCATTTCCTATACTTGGTTGATAGAGAAAACTAGGCCTATCTTTTGAGAAAAGATTCAAGTTGTATGTTTTTCTGTGTGCTTTTCTTAACAGATATGCTAACAGCTTTCAATAACATTTCTGAATGATTTCTCCTCATTTAGAGAAGAAAGGGAAATTGAAAATGACTTAGATTTTTAACTTTTTGATTTTTTTGTACTTTATAAAGGGGAAATGTTCACAGATACTACATGCCATTGATATTCATAATAATAGTTGCACTGTCTATACAATCTATATTATTTACATTTTTTTTATAAAACAGCAGACTGTTTTCTGTCATAAAACAAATCTGGCTTATATTGGAACAGATATGTCGTCATTTAAAAGAGTTTGAAGGTTTCCTACTTGCATTGACTGTCTTAAGCTTTAATCAATGTCTGGCTCTTAATTTTAGTAAATGGCATGACACACTATATCCATGGAGAGCTTTTGACAAAAACTTATTTATCAGTCTTCCTTTGCTGTGTGGTTTACTCAGGTGGCTTCAGTTTCCCTTTAGTAAAATAATATCACAGTGCTGGTGCTATAGTACAGAACAATGTTGTTACTGTGAACGCATCTTCTGCAGATAATATCCTGTTCCCTTTCTTTGTTGATATTTTTCTTTCTTAAACTTTGTCGCTCAGAGTATCTTTAATGCTAGCCAAGGAGTCAGGGACTTGGACGTATTTTCATGGACTTCCAAAGCTTTTTTCCCCCAGGTGAGTTAACTGTAAGGAACAGTCATACAATATTCAGGTATTTCAGCATGTATAACAAATTTTACCTTCTATATTTTGAAGCCTTTGCTTAAGGTTAATAAGAGACTTTTTCCTGAAAATGACCTTGTACAAAGTACAACTGGGTTTCCCTGGTAATCCGTTTCCCTCTACTTTTGTCAAAGAATGTATTATTAGTTTAAGTTAAACTTTAATGTGACTTCAAATTTGCTGTATTTATGACTAGCTTCTCCCATAATTACATCCATGTCTGGCTTTCTCAGCTTGCTTGTTTTGATGGGGAAGTCCCAAATCTATGGCTCTTCTCTTCTACCCTAGCCTTTCACAATGCCCTTTGGATGTTCATCTGAGATTGGGTGGGAATGCAGGGAGAAAAAAATAACAGTGTACTTCATCCATTTCTTACGCTGGTCCCAGGTCTTCCATTTCTGTATCAAATAAAGCATGTATATTAGGGTTCCTTGAGAATGGCAACCATAGTTCTATGACTTATTTGTCAGTTCTTTTCATATACTGTGCACTATAAAAAAAAAAAGGACGGACTTTGTTTAACAGTTATTAATCTGTATAGTTGCTCTATTCAATAAAATATTAAATATTTTAATAAAAGTTCTCATATATTGCCTTTTGCTGAATAACTTGCAGTTATTATTAGTTTTTGACAAAACTCATTTCTTAATGTTCCACTGAATGACCAAAGTTTGGAAATACTGTTATAACTTAAATGCTCTAGGTATATCATTGAATACCAGTAAAAACGATTTTTCACTAAATGTGCTAATATTTGCTTGTTACTTTTAACATCATACCACGTAATGTTTTTAAAATGTTTGTAAATAAGACTAACTTGCCTCTTCCAACTATGAAATAACCTGATGTATTTACTAAAATTGATTATTCACAAGTAAACATTTTTAAATGTTTACTGAAAACCTTGTTAGTGTTAATAGCACAGTTTCAAGTTCAGACCTTCTTTCCATTTTCATTTTGAGCTCACTGTATTCATATGTAAGTTTTTATGAATATATATGCATCAGTGTGTACAATGCATATTTTAAGTTTACTTTCAATTATAAATCTACTCTAAATTTTTCAAGTATTATTATATTCATTGTAAATAAATAGTGTCCATAGTACATATTTATACATCTAAAAGTTGGTGATTATTCATCACAACAATGAAATTAATAGAATATTATGTGAAGATTAAGAGTGAGTTAAAATTTTTCCCTAACCATATATTGAGTTAAAGTCACAGGTACACTGAATTCTTGAATCCACCTTTTTTTAACTTTAGAATTTTATTTTTCATGTTTTACTGTAGAAAGGACCCTTTAGTATGAGACTACTTAGAGAGATAGAGCTATTTAGTATTATTTTATCTTGCATAAATAATGTTAGTGTTTTTTTCATTTTTATTCCATGTTTATGACATTACTAAATATTAATTTAATTTTAACAGTGTTTGAATAAGTGCCCCATTTGGGTCGCCTTTTCTTGTTTTTAAACATAAAAGTTTGTAGAGTCTTTACTACTGTATATAAAAGTACAGTTTAAATCTGTTTTAAAGAAGTGATAATGGAAGAGTCCCCAGTGTGGAACATTATGGGAAGAAGAGCAAATATGAGAAGGTTATTATTTCCCTTTATTGCATTCACATAGGAAATAATTTCATTCAGATTCAATAGAAAATTCAGGGCATGTCCTTTCCTTTCATTTTAGAAATGACCCTTACATCCAGATGCATTATATTTATGTAAAAATGTGTCTTTGATATTAATCTCTCTACTAAAAGTATAATCATCTTCTGTTAATAGCATTAATATATCACTGTTTAGCATTGGCCTGGCAGATCTAGCAGGACATCTTTATTTGTGTTATGTTAATAGGAAGTAGAGTTGTTAAAATCTTATAAGCATTCTTATTTTATCCTTAACTGGTAAATATTAAGATGTAGCTACATTTTATGCATATTTTTTTGTCATTGCTATCCCTGTTTATAGAAAAGTTTCCAGAGTCTTGATACCTGTTTTCTCTGTTTATAAGTAATTATTAAAAAGTGGAAGGAAATGAAAGTTTAGACTTTTTAACCTGTACCAACATACAGCATTGCAGTAATAATGAATCAAAATTATTCAGTTGTGGTTAACAGAGTATATTATTTTTATTTTACCTACTGTTTAATATTTCATTAAAAGATAAAACTAGAATCAAGTACTATATATTTCTTAAATTGTGGTGGGCAAAAGCCAGAGGTTCATTTCCTCTCCTGCTATATTTTCTTCTCTTCTTTTAAATATTACTCAGCATTGAAAAATTAAAAGATTCTTTAATAGTGGTGTTCATGTATATACTTCAGTTATCTTTGGATATGTATTCTCTTATTTGATAGTATTAAAAACTTGCTGTAAAAGCTGTTAATAAGAGGATGTCAAAAGTGATAATAGATTGTATTTTGTTTATTTTTTTTTCCTATTCAAATTTTCAGGAACCTAAAACTAATACTGATGACTTTTTCAAAGATATAAACTCCTGCTGCCCACAGGAAGCAACAATGCAAGAACAAGATATGCCTTTCTTGCGAGGAGGGCCAGGCATGTACAAGGTAGTGAAGACGGGACCTTCCGGTCACAACATCAGAAGCTGCCCTAACCTTAGAGGTATCCCAATTGGAATGTTAGTTCTGGGAAACAAAGTCAAAGCAGTGGGAGAGGTATGGATTCTTGTAGCTTCATGACTTCTAAATTATTCCTTTTTAATATAATACAACCAGAGCATCTCTTTCTTCCAAAGGTTGCCATTTCCATCCCAGGTTATTAAATGTTAATGTTCTTTATCTTTTCTTGTATTGCAAATACTACTAACATAATTTTTCTGTGCTTCTTTTTTAAATAATTTTATTCTTATAATTACTCGTCTGAAAACAGTATTTATATTAACAAAATGATTTGTAATGTATGTATGACTGGTATGTGCATATATCTTTTCATTATTATAAATGTACTATGTCATGGGTTAACAGCACTTTAAAATATTTACTATGAATTGGTATAGAGATGTGATATATACAAAGAGTTTCATTCCTTTGTTCCCATTTATGTGTCTCACTGAAGTCCTGAGCAAATAAAATTACTTTTTAGTTAACGGCATTTGCCTCAGCTGATGAGCTTGAAGATGTAGTGTGTCATGCTATTTCTCAGTGTCAGGGTCATTTTCACGTTGTATTATAGACACTACCAATCTAAATAATAGTTTGCTATGTTGGGACATTTTAGGTGCAAAAAACAAAAAAAAGAGAGAGAGTACCACGTGTTTTGGGGTAATGTGTAAAGTTATTTAGAGATTGTCCTGTGCCTTAAAAATTATTATTTTTACTGAAGTCGTAAATAAGCAGCATTTTACAAAACTTTTTATCGATTTTTGTTTTACCTCAGGCTGTGGTCTTAATTTCAGAAACTAATTTCATGGTAACTTTTGGAATGATTACCCTATTCAAACACTTGAACTTTTTGCTGGTTTTCAGCCTGAGTGCCCTGAAAGAATCAAGCCAATCAATCGTGCTTTTTGTTATGTACTAGGTAACCAATTCTGAAGGTGCGTGGGTGCAGCTGGATAAGAACAGCATGGTAGAGTTCTGTGAGAGTGATGAAGGAGAGGCATGGTCCTTAGCTAGAGACAGAGGCGGAAACCAGTACCTCCGACATGAAGATGGCAAGTTGGCTTAAATTTGTGATTTATTCTGATTAACCTTTGAAATGCAGAATTAAACCACTTTTTATGTGTTTATTTTTTAAATAAAGAACAAAACTAAAGGTTAAAAATTCTTACAGTTCTTGAAATTTGTGTGTAAAACAATGGGTACTCAGTGAATGCACATGTAAGAAGAGAACTAAAAGAAAATGTGAAACATATGAATCCATCTTTGCAAACTATGTTTATTTTTTTTCCATTGATGTAGATTTGTTGGATTCCTTATTCTGTGCCAGTCCAGCATTGAATGTTTTACCTTTTTTACCACTAAATGGAAGTTCACTTTTCAAATTGTCAGTCATAGTACTTCTGCTAGGCAATTTTCATTTGATTTAATTTTGTCTCAGGATAGGAGCATTGGATAAATGCATAGCATCTTTTGGGGAATTCCTATTTTGTTGTTAGAGTTTCAGCTTTCAACTTCGTCTTTTCAAAGAATGATCTCATTTAATAAAACATTTTCTTTAGTGTCCCCTTCTCTTTGTTCTCCTCGGGGCACAAAAATGGTTTTTCCAAGTTCAGACCATGTCATCACTTGTGCAGAGCTTTAACGAATTCTGACAGAGTCAAGAATTTTGTGTTCCTAAAGAGCTGTGTTTACCACTAGAATAAAACTGATATACTAAAGTTAATTTTTATTTGTTTACATCTAGATTGTGAGTCCCTTGTGGACAGGCACAGGAGTTTCAATCTTTGTATTCCTAGTTCTAAAACAGTTTGGGCACATACTAATTACATAATAAGTTTTGTAAATAGAAGTCAAATCACAAAAATACTAGTTAGGGCATCAAAATAAATGGATAAGTCAAGCATTGATTTTTCTTCCAAATCCCAAAATTTAGGAAGAGGTCAGATAAACGAAAGAACATACATATTTATCCAAAAGAGAATAAATATGTAGTACTTATTGTCCAAGAGACAGTATGGCTATACATATAAATAGATCTTTTAAAAATCTGAAACTTCATGAATGACAGAGTACATTTAGATCTAAAGTAAAACCTTGGATTGCAAATAACTTGTCCTGTGAGCGTTCTGCCAGACAAACAAACATTTCTAATAAATTTTAACTTGATAAATGAGTGATGTCTTGCAATACGAGTAGTATGTGATACCAAATATCACATGGTCACAACTGAGCCAGTGGGTCTTGAAATTCGCTTTGATGTACGAGTGCTTTGGATTACAAGCATGTTTCTAGAATGAATTATGCTCGTAAATGAAAGTTTAAGTATTAACAATATACATTAAACATTTTTTCTTTTTTTCCCCACAATAAACCTTTTGAGTAAGTTCTATAATCGTCATTTTACAGGAAAGGAAACTAAAGGTCACAGGATTTAAAATGACTTGCCTGTGGTTATATAGCTAGATATATTGCAGATATATTACCTGAGCCAGAAACTGCATATGTATTATTTGAGATGCTGTGCTCATTACAGCTCATCACTCTGTGTCAGTAGTCATCGAATAGAATCTGAGAACTTACTCCTTGCCTTGTCTTTGCAGACACACTTTTCATAGTCACAGATGATGTGATTGTAAAATAATGTTCTCAGTTGGTATAACTACTCTTCATTATGTTGTGAGAATGAGAAAGGCTTCATTTGATGAAAATTAATTTTACAAAATAGTCTTCCCATTTATAATATGCTTAATGTATACATTATATGTTCAGAAGTTCTTAAACATTTCCACTATATAAGAATATTCTGATAGAAATGAAAATACATAAGTGAGATCAGCTTTATATAAGATATAGTTAAATATGAGAATGGTTTACATAACTATCAAAGTACCTTCCTGGCTTAATTATTTTTTTTACTGGCAATATAGCTTAAGTGAACTGGAGCTGGACTGCTTGGGTACAGATACCAGCTCCACAGCTTTTCAGTTGTGTAACCTTGGCCAAGTTAACCTGACATCTCTGTGCTTCAGTTTTCTCATTTACAGAATGAAAATACTTTATAAGTTCCATGTGAAATCCAAATAAATAAATAATAACATAAAGCTAGCAGACAGTAAGGTTAGCTGTTATGACTAAAATGTAAAATGCCCTCTATACTGAAGAATGAGTTTTAAATGGAGAATTTTATTTCTATATTTAGAAGGTAGAAGTTTCTTCTTAAAGTGCTTCTTAAATTAGGATATTGTTTCTGCTAAGTAAGATATTCAACCCTAAAAGCAGTGTAAGAGAAGTTTAAATTTCTCTCTGTCAGTGCATAATGGTCCTTTGCTCTTATATAAATTGAAGATACTAATTTTTTTAAGACCTGGGGTGATCAAAAAAAAAGTGATAAGAAGTTAGTGCCTGTAAATCACTAAGATTAGTTGATGTATGCAAATAGTCTGCTCATTGGTATTACTATGTAACTGTATTTAATGTGGAAATAAGAAGATTTGGCACTATAGTAATTTGTATGAAGTAGTGTAAGTACGACAAAATTTTCCTCTTGGTAAAATTCTTTATAGGTCTTTAATATCTGTAAATAAAGCTAGTAGGTAAAGTTACTGCTGTGGTTAAAAACAGAGTTCATACTTGGTGCTGAGATCATTCTGAGTCTAGAGGGTGAGAGCGATGCTGTCTTTCCCATTCAGATAGTGTTCATGAATATTTTCCAGAAAACCTATTCTACTGCTGAAATATCTGACACTAAACAGTATTGCCTAAGGGAAGTGCTAGGGGATTGATTTCTTGGAAAAAGTCTAGAAATGCAAGTGGAAGAAAACACCACATTTTGTAGTTCCATTTTCTCTTTAAAAAGATCTTGAAATGTACTCCAAACTTTTCATTATTTGTAAAGTTTTTTTGATGGAATAGATACTTTTTTTCCATTTACCTTTTGTTTGACAGATTTAATTTTGCCCTTTTTTAGCTGGCATTATTAAGACTATTGAATTATGGTATTTGTGTTTCTAGTATTATATCATACAGGATCTTATGGCCATTTCATTAATAATGGAGGATAACCTCGTTTATTAATTTATTTTGTAAACTGAATAAAATGTTTGCCTTTTTTCTGGAAATAAAAATTATGATACATTTATTGACTTGAGCATGTACGAATAGCTCTGACTACGTGACTTGATTTATCCTTTCATTTAGGGAAAATGTCCTTATATAGTAAGTAAAAATAAGTTAAAAGTTAAATTTTCCACAAGTTTTACATTCAGAACTTAAAATATTTTGTTATTAGTACTCAAATAGAAAAGGAGAACATATGTTTAGACATTTTGAAGACTCATTTTTCTATTTGAGTGCTAATATACAAAATATTTTGATTTCTGGTTTATAGGGCACCCATTTTCATTTTATAAAGTGCTCCTGTATAAGTTTGTTACAAATTTGTGCTCCTGGTCCAGAAGTATTGGTATGCATTCACTGACATATCCAATATCCAGCCACAATAAAAGTGAATTGGCTTCATAAGACCATATTGTTTCTAAGTTTCGCTGTGTATTTGATAAATGAAAACAAAGATTTGTTGTATAATTTGTCAGGATTAGTGACCTAATTGTTAGACTTATTATCAGATCTGAATGTGAGGTTTAAAGTCTAACCATCATAAAGTCTTTCTTGGCAAGTTTCTCTTTATTCTATGAATAAGGGAATACCATATAAGAAACTAATTTTATAGCTGTCTTTTATTATAGAACAAGTTCTTCTGGATCAAAACTCTCAGACTCCTCCTCCAAGCCCTTTCTCAGTGCAAGCTTTTAATAAAGGGGCAAGTTGCAGTGCCCAAGGATTTGATTATGGACTTGGAAATAATAAAGGTAGGTGTTTGAAAGTGAGTCTTTTACCCACCCAACCTTAATACTTTTATTACCTTCTCTTTTAACCATTTTTATTACTCTTCACCCACAAAACTTTATTAAAGCTTGTTCCTAGAAAACTAACAATCAAAATGTTTGCAAAGCTGTTCTTTTTACAGTATCATTTTTACCAGTTTTCGCTTATGTTTGTAGTTCTTGCTTGCTTATTTGCTCCTATTTAAAGATACTCACTGTGAATTCACATCATAAATTCTATGACACTGTATCTAGTAAAAGAACTATTGTTTTTATCATCCACTTATTATTAATAGCAGTGTCAATGAACAAAAAGGAACCTTCTTCAATCCACAGTGACCCATTTAAAATCAAAATGTTTAAAGTAATATTACATGTCAGCTTTATTACATATACATTGTTTCGAATGTTTAGCCAAGTTATATTAGTTAATTTAGAATTATGTGAAATATCCTATCTTTGGGTTTGGTATGTGTAATGAAATCAGAAAGTTGTAAAAAGAAGAACAGAAACCCCAAGCCAAAGAAATAAGATGTGTGTAGCTGGTCTTGTCTGCAGTATTAGAAGAGACCAACATCATGGACAACCCAAACAATAATTATTTCAGAATAATTTATACCTGCATTTCATCTAAAATTCAGACACATTACTTTTCTTTTCTATACATATGATCCTGACTCCTTTTAAATCAGCATATTGTCAGCAGGTAGCATACAAGTGGGGATGGGTAGGAGGGAGAAGATAGCCTACATGGAAATAATTTTACTTTAAAATGTCATTTACACTACTAATTCATAGGATTTGATTTCAGGGAACAAATACAGCATCATTAGACCTGACTTGCAGAGCAAATGAAATAATGAAATTGTCAATAAAATGCAAAGTGACATCAATGTAGAGGAGATACTCAGTTTAAAATAAAACTACATTTTGTTTGATATCTTTATTGCTTTCCACAAAGTATTTATATGAAGGAAGCCTAGCTACAAGATTTCTTTTTGGCTTTTCCTACTCTATTGTATTGGTCTATCCTGTAGGCTTGGGGACTGCCTGCCTGCTTGCTCATTTCTAATAGCTCAGATTTCAACTAACTTGAGCTAGACCTTCATACCTGAGTAGGGTAAATGCTTGATGGTGTTTTCTTCATGTCCTTTTTACCTCTCCCATTATCAATCCTTAAATTAAAATCTCAGTGTTTACTTACTACTGCTCTATTTCATTAGTAATCTGTTTCAGAGCCATATTTAATTCAAATTGTATGCTATCAGTCTCTAAAATGTCTAAATTATACTGGTGACTATCACTTTAAATCAGTTTCCAAAATATAATTTATTTAAACATCATAGGAATGTAAATCAAATTTTAAGAGACAAACATTGCTGAGAGCATTTGTTATTAAATAGAAATAATGAAGTACTGCTTTTTTTAAAGTGTGATTTTGCTTATATTGTTCAGAAATAGCATGTATTTATTAATAGGCTTTTAAAATACTTGGTGCAAAGGAATATTAAGAAACTTAAATCTAATTAAATATATCTGACCTCTGTTTATGAACTTACCTTTAAAGTAGTTCCCATTTTCTTTCACTGTTTATGCTGTCCAAGATCAAGAAATCTTTTTATAAAAATTCTTTATTCTTAATACTATAAAATTCTTCATAATTTCTAAAATCCTTCCTGTAGTCTACAGCATAAATTTTTGAAAAGAAGACATGTAGCTGTGTATACAGTTCTTTCCATATAAGTCTATTCTTTCTTCCTGTTTCATTTGAAGTTTTCACTTAAGAAACATTATTATATGTAGGGAATATGGCTGGAAAGGTACTGTTTTCCAGTTTTTGCATCAACTAATCTAGATATGTTTTTTCTTCTCTTTTTCAGTATTATCTAAACTATGTAATACATATAATCTCCTAAAGAAGAAGCTAAGGATCACCCATCTAATTATATTGTTTCATAGTTATAAAAATATTTTTCTATTAAAGTCATGCGTATTTAATTTTAAGGAAGAATGTCAGAATTCATACTTGAGATACTATTCAAATTAGGTAGCACATACTCCTTTTTATCTTATAAGTGTTAAAAGTTTTTATATTATCTATCCAAGCAAAGGAGCTCATGCTTTGAAAAGTATAATTTCTTTGTCAGTAACAATTTTAAAAAAGAAAATAATAATTTATTGACTCTAATGTAAATATATTACTAAGTTAATAACATACTTTGCCTCCCTTCAAATCTGCATTTACTTAAAAAACCTTTTCATATTATTTGAAATGAAGAGTACTGCACATGAGGTGGAGTTACTTAGTCATTTGTAAAATGATTTTACTTAGATCTCCATTTACACTTGTATGATATTGAGTCAACTTCTCAACCATAGATCTTCATAGACTGAATTCTCCTACACTGGTGCTCAGTGTTGTGTGTGAATTTACATGAATTTATTTTCATAGGTGGGCTGTTAGAGATTATTAAAACAACCTAAACATTTAGTCCCTAATTTGAGGATAATGATCACCAACTTCCACTCACTCCTGAATTGGCATAGTTTTTTTTTTAGTGTTTAACTTTATCTGAATGTCATAAAGTACCATATTCTTTGCCATTTTGGATGTTAATTAATAACAAGTTGTAGTTTTGACTGTTTTGCCCACTGCAGGTGACCAACTGAGTGCCATATTGAATTCCATTCAGTCTCGGCCCAATCTCCCAGCTCCTTCCATCTTTGATCAAGCTGCAAAACCTCCCTCTTCCCTAGTCCACAGCCCATTTGTGTTCGGACAGCCCCTTTCCTTCCAGCAGCCTCAGCTTCAGAGTAAGTCTGTCAGCCTTACCTGCCTCATCAAGCCATTTCTGAAGCTTCGTTCTGAGTTGTTTATCAGTTACTAATTATTTATCAACTCACTTGACTGATTTTATTTCACGAGGATGTTATCCCTTTCCACATTTTTGAAACATTTGAGCTATCCTGTGCTAAGACGTTGTGCAGCTAAAACATTTGTTTTTTAATCACACATTTTTTAAATTAAGCATAGTTATTAAAGTATGGCTGTTATGCTCTCTATTCTAATTCCAGAATAAGCAAATACATACTATAAAGCATGTTAAGACAAACATTTTATTTAAAAGTTTTTTATATATAAAATGCATGACTATGCTAAGCATCACTTAATAGAGATAACTTTCATTGTTTTACGCTGGATTTTTGTTACTTAGGGATGCCCCAAGAGAATAAACCTATTTCACTATACCAGTGGGTGGAGGAAAGGTGATACGGGGCAGGTTTGTTTCTTTTAGGTGAATTTGGTATCTGTGAAATTATAGCAACTTGAGGCTTCCAGATTTTCTCAAATTGTTTCTTCTCTTACTTTGTTGTTGTTGTTATCTTTCTGTTCTTAATATGTTAAGTGATTATGTGATTATAGCTGTGCCTTCTAAGATTGCTCTAGCCCCCTGTCTCTGATAGTAATTCACACTGATCTGGAAAATAGACCCAAACAAATTACTCTTAACTAAGTGTTCTTTTTTTCTTAATAACCTCCTCAGGCCTCCACATAAACTTCCAAGAGCTTCTTGTAGTATGGCAGTAATATATTCTCCTTGGCTTTCAGTTCATGTATTGGCTATATAATATATAAACATACTCACTGAATGAGATAATTCATGAAAGTTCCAGTTCGTGCAAATAATGTTACTCATTAGGATATTATTATCTACCTTAGATAAAGAGTATACAGAAATATAAACTTTTTTGGGATTGCACTGTACATTAGGCAAATTTAATGAAATTAAGTAGTTTGGAAATTAAGTAGTATCAATTTCTAGCCCATCTTTGTGTATATTTATATATGTATAATATTCACTTGAATGCATCTTATAAGAACTTCAAGGAAATATAATAGTGTCACGTGTGTGAAATAGCTTTTTCCTTCTTTGATAAGCATTACAGATGAAGGAAAGAGAAGTGACAACTTAGTTTACTCATTTAATGAAGCAATAGTTTTTTTACACTTATATATGCCTAGATTGCAGGAAGTTTTAAAGGTAAAGATGAGGGGAAAAACAAAAAGGGAAAAATATCATAATCAAGCAGAAAATCCATATTAGATATAAATTTCAGACAGGAAATGACTCTGATAATATCATAGCAGCAGCAGACAACAGAAAAAGTAAGGACATTTTTGTTCTACCCGAAGAGTCATTTCAAGTCTTCTCAAAAAAAAAAAAAAAAAGAAAAAAGTTTTATTGTTTCTGTTTACCCAATTATCTAATAAAATATTTCAAAACATGAAGACCATAATAAAATCAGGTTTATCTCTCTGAAAGAATGGTAGATTTCCAAATGACATTGTGTCAAAATAATTTTATGCATCTTGTGTCTAGGTGTTATCAGTACCACCTTTTACCACCATCTTGGAGGAACTTTGAAATCATGGCCTGGACATACCTCAGTTACCAATTTTTTGAATCATCACTTGTCTCTATTCCAACAATAGGAATTATGTAGATCTTTCTTTTAACCTCTTAATTTTTCATCAGAATATCACTGAAGTTTGACTTACAAATTCCAGAAACCAAAATTCTTAATTTTTAACACATCTTAAAAAAAGTATGGAATCTAAAACAGTTTTAATGTTTTAGAAGTAAATTAGAATAGTATTCATCACATCATATTAGGAAAATTAAATATGGCAGAGTGTGCTTATTGTTAAGACTACCTGAGTAAGGTATTCTTTCCTGAACTTCACTGCTATCCATCGCACCAGCAGTTCCCCTCATTTTAGAGGATGGCAACCGGGACACCTGGGTGCGTCAGTCAGTTAAGCGTCCGACTCTTGATCTCAGCTCAGGTCATGATCTCACAGTTCTTGAGTTCAAGCCTTATATCAGGCTCCGTGCTGATGGAACAGAGCCTGCTTGGGATTCTGTCTCCTTCTCTCTGCCCCTCCTCCGTGTGTGTGTGTGTGTGTGTGTGTGTGTGTGTGTGCGCGCGCGTGTGCGTGCATGTGTGCGTGTGTGTGCACGCACATGCACACACTCTCAAATAAACTTAAAAAAAAAATAGAGGATGGCTATATACTGAACTTCCCATTACTAATTAGTAAAGTGAGAATCACTTCTGTCTTAGACATTTGTGATACTAAAAGAAAACATTATTATGTAGAAGACTATATATATATTTTTAAATGTTTTATTTATTTCTAGTAGAGAGAGAGAGAGAGACAGCGTGAGCAGGGGAGGGTCAGGGAGAGGGAGTCACAGACTGAAACAGGCTCCAGGCTCTAAGCTGGCAGTCAGCACAGAGCCCGACGCGGGGCTCGAACCCACGAACCGTGAGATCATGACCTAAGCAAAAGTTGGACGCTCAACCAACTAAGCCACCCAGGCGCCCCTGTAGAAGACTATATTTACTAATTTTTCCTTATATTGATAGTCACCACTATGTACTAAACACTGTATTTAAACACTTTAATACATCCTCATTTGAAATAATGTCTCCATTTTACATTCTGTAAGGAAACAGAAACCCAATAGAAATTATTTTCCCTAGAAATAAACATAGTAAAATAGTAGAGCCAGAGTGTGAGGCCAGTTCTACTGTCTGACTACAAAGGCCATGTTTTAAACATTCAGCTTTGCGTACTAATGAGTAATGTCAAAACTGGCCTTTGATACATATTTTTCAAATTTCTGTCTACATTTGTTCTATCATCTAGTCTATAGTATTAGCTTTGTTTGGGTTGTTTATTTATGCTTTATAGTTTAATTTTAAGAATGTAGCATAGTTGGAGGGGAAAAAGATGTTTCCTAAATGCCATAACTCAAGTTGCCAAATAAGTATACAAGCTCTACATAGACATATATAAACTGCCCTACATATTAACTTTATTTAGAACTTCTAGGGGCACTTGGGTGGCTCAGTCAGTTAAGCATCCGACTTAGGCTCAGGTCATGATCTCACCGCTTGTGGGTTTGAGCTCCGTGTCAGGCTCTGTGCTGACAGCTCAAAGCCTGGAGTCTGCTTCGAATTCTGTGTGTGTGTGTATGTGTGTGTGTGTGTGTGTGTGTGTGTCTGCCTCTCCCCCACTCACACTCTTATCTCTCTCTCAAAAAAAAAAAGAATAAATGTTAAAAAAGAAAAAAAACTTTTATGAGTGTAGTTATCAATAATTCTTTAGTTTTGTTTTTCCAGAGGCATAGATTTCACTGATCTTCGGAATTGGTCTTATTCTGGTTCTGGTAGATTAAAATAATTTGATAATTTTGTATAGTAGCAAGCTTATGTATACACACAAATTGTTTGAACTTTTTAGTGAAATAGAATAAATACAGAAATAAAATTACAAATTTTCCTTGTCTTATGTATGTATAGGCCTGAGGGAGGGAGAGAAGTATATATAGGCTTTTTCTTTACTATTGTATAATTTACTTTTTTATTTCAAATTATTTATGTAGTTTTTAGAATCAGTAAGCAATTTTGCAATAAGGTTCTAATGAACTGAGGTGGAGAATGATATCTCTGCCATTATTCTGTAAGAATAATTCACTGCGTATTTTCACTATCTTTACTCATTCCATTTGAGTATCATTTTCTGTCTCATAGCCCTTGACAGGGTCTTAACACATCATAGGCATCGGAGGAATATTTATGGACTCTAGATGCCTAAGATTATCACTTTCTTTAATGTAAACCACGAATTTAAGATCATGTGTTTTTTATTTTATGCTAGATATTCCAGTATTAGAGTATACCCTCAAAGAAGAGGAAGAATGTTTCAGTACTAATTAAAACCACTATAATATGTTGATACAGAGTCTAATAATTCTGAGTTTATATTGAGTTATGGTAGTTAGGAGTTTTATATCTAAGCAAGATTCTCCTACTGAAAAATTATTCCAAATGACTGTGTTTAACATAAGCATTTAAAATCTACTGTCCAGGAGACCTGATAGATTATTTTTATTGTAGAAAAAATGATAAGACAATATACTATTCTCTCAGACATTTTAAACATATAACTAACATATGTCAAAATAACAGTATTTTCAAGCCCAGATAGGAAACTTCAAGGTTACCTTGCAACAAGAGGTTTTCTATTATACCTGTATGTCACATTCTTAAATGAGACAAAATGTTTGCTAATTGTGACTTTAAATGTCCACTTGAGTATCTGCATGCATATTTATTTACATTAGGGAATACCAGTATATACTAAATCACTGTGTTCATTTCGCCGATAGAGATGAAGTGATGGAAAGAACTTAAAACTCAGATTTCCCTTCCAGCCACTTACTGGCTTTATTTAGGTAGGTTACTTGACATAGCTGAGCCCTTTTTACTTCATCCATAAAGTGGGGTGCCCAGTAAATGTTAACTCCTGGTATCATTATTGCCTTTTGATACAAGCACTTAACATCTCTTGTGCTCACAGGACTGGAAGAAATCACAGCCTGAGAGAGAACAGTTTATTCTCAGTGTGGAGGTGTTGCAGGAAGGAATTTGGAAAAGGACAATTGAGGTTTCCTGGCTACTTCTTAGTTTACACTGTTACAGTATAACTTTATTATTTGTCTTGAGATCGATTCTTCATAGACTTAACATTATGTTCAGATATTAGTATGAATGTTAATATAAAGGCCAGCTTTGTTTCTAGGACATAAAGATCATTTCTATCCTGAATTATAATCATACCACAGAATTTGTCCATTTGTTTACTTGCCTGCTGTTAAGGTGTGGCATGGATGGAACCTTGGCTTATGTGCCTGCCCTTCTCTCTTCAAACAGAAGTATCTTATCCTAAAAACTTTTTTGTTTTGGTTTGGGTTTCAGCTGTCTCTGTAGTTCATGCAGGTTTCATCATTCTGAAGGCAGGATACAGTTAAGTTTCTGATTTCTCTGGTCTATAGTTACCATTTTTAACTTTGCAACTAGTAAGATTTGTGGAGAGCCAGATTTTTATTTTTAAGAGCATCTTCGGCCCTCTTGTGCCTCACATTATTTCTTAAGGAATAGTACTTAACCTTTTTGTGAAATTTTTTGAAGTTATTGTTTCTCAGGCCTAGATATAAATGCACATCAATTTTTTTGTGTTTGTTTTATTTTTTTTTTCAAATAGTTTATTGTCAAATTAGTTTCCACATAACACTCAGTGCTCATCCCCACAAGTGTCCTCCTCCATGCCCATCCCCCCCTCCCCCCACATCCATCAGTCCTCAGTTTTTGTCAGCATTCAAGAGTCTCTCATGGTTTGCCTCTCTCCCTTTCCCCCACCATTTCCGCCCTTCTTCTCCCCCTTGTTCCTCCGTCAAGTTCCTCCTAATCCTCCTATACGTGCAAACATATGATATTTGTCCTTCTCTGCCTGACTTATTTCGCTCAGCATAACACCCTCAAGGTCCATCCATGTTGCTACACATGGCCAGATTTCATGGTTTCTCATTGCCATGTAGTATTCCATGGTATAGATAAACCACATCTTCTTGATCCATTCATCTGTTGATGGACACTTAGGCTCTTTCCATGTTTTAGCTATTGTGGAGAGTGCTGCTATGAACATTGGGGTACATGTGCTCCTATGCCTCAGCATTTCTGTATCCCTTGGGTAAATTCCTAGCAGTGCTATTGCTGGGTCATAGGGGAGTTCTATTGTTAGTTTCCTGAGGAACCTCCACACTGTTTTCCAGAGGGGCTGTACCAGTTTACATTCCCACCAACAGTGTAGGAGGGTGCCCGTTTCTCCACATCCTCGCCAGCATCTAGAGTTCTCTGATTTGCTCATTTTAGCCACTCTGACTGGCGTGAGGTGGTATCTCAGTGTGGTTTTGATTTGTATTTCCCTGATGAGGAGGGATGCTGAGCATCGTTTCATGTGTCTGTTGGCCATCTGGATGTCCTCTTTGGAGAAGTGTCTGTTCATATCTTCTGCCCATTTCTTCACTGGGTTGTTTGTTTTTCGGGCGTGCAGTTTGGTGAGTTCCTTATAGATTCTGGATATTAACCCTTTATCTGATATGTCATTTGCAACTATCTTTTCCCATTCCGTTGGTTGCCTATTAGTTTTCTGGGTTGTTTCCTTGGCTTGCACATCAAATTTTGCTCAGAAGTTTCCTATCTCAGCCATCACAAACTGAAATGATATGCTTTTCCTTCATGTTATATATTCCTTAACCGTAGTTACTTGGAATTTACTATGTATTCAGTAATAATGCTCTGAGTATGTTTTATGCAGGTGCAGTTATGTCTAGAAGTCATCTAGAGACATACTGTGTTTGGGGTTATCCGCCTTAACAGATTTTCATCATCTTCCTTTTGACTTTCCTATCACATAGGTTAATGTTATATACTAGTGGAAAGCTTATTTCTGTTTTATCCTTCACTTGGAAATTTTATTCCAGCTTTCATTATTTTATAATTCATTTAGTATACTAACATTTATGTGAATAAATTTTATTTCCTATTCCATTTCTTAAGCTCCTATGACACTCACATAATTCCACTTTTCTTCTGATATATGTACTAGGATTCTGGATATACTGATTATGCAGTGACATTGTATCTAAAGCTGTCAGTACAGACAGCTGCTAGCTAAGAGTATGTAATAATTACTCTCACTTTATTTTAAACTCCCCAAAATATTAGTAGACAGATGTGGGAATAATAATTATACTTAATTACACTTATTTGTTTATCTGCATTTTGCTCAGTTACTAACATCCTTTGACCTTGTTGATTGTTTATATATTGTCTCAAGAACCAATAGTAGGGTTTTTTTTTTTTATTTTTAAGATTAGGTATTTTTAAACTAAATAATTGCCAAATACCAAGTTAGGCTTAACCACTTGATGCCTATTATAGGCATCTACTATCAAAAATATCTGATATTCTATTCAGAATAGTATTCAGAGGTACAGTTACTGAGATATAAATGAGGTGAAGAAGGTCGCGAACACTGTCCCTGCCATTCTTCCATAAACTCAGTGAAATTTTATAATCATTGCTTGGGAGTGATCTATAGAATTTGATTTCTTTCTTATATGTTAAAAATATATATATACACATATAAATGTAGATATGTATAAGCATGGACAGAACACAGTGAATTTTGAGCATTTTCATAGATTTATTTATAAAACTTTCTCAAATTTTTTCAAATATCAATGTTAAGATTGCATTTATTAATTTTACTAGGACTATAAAATCTATAACTGCTGTATTGCCTTCTTAAGACTGAGAGCTAGAAGACCTGAAAAGCAAAAATAGATCCTGACATTCATTTCTGCCAGTTATTTGTAGCCTCCTGTGGTATGTTCTGTGGAAAAAACTCCATCACTATTACTTCCCCTGTCTGAGTATCAGGAATAGTGACATGGGTGATGTGATTAGACACCTGCCCTCCTGGATATAATGTATTTCTAGTGCCGTTTCTAATATTCTGTTTAGTATTTCTGATCATTGCTTAATTGTTTACTTAACATTGAAAAAGAATATATGGGGGCACCTGGGTAGCTCAGTCGGTTAAGCATCCAACTTTGGCTCAGGTCCTGATCTCACAATTTGTGAGTTTGAGCCACGCGTCGGGCCCTGTGCTGATAGCTCAGAGCCAAGAACCTGCTTCAGATTCTGTGTTTCCCTCTCTCTCTCTGCCCCTCCTCTGCTTGCACTCTGTCACTTTCTTTTTCAGAAATAAACATTAAAAAAAAAGAATATATCCCCTTTTTAAATCCAGAACTGCAGTTCTGTGTACTGCCACCAGATGGTGACCTATGCCTTGATTATCCCAGTTTATGTTCCCAGGAGCAAGGTCAGGTTTCTCATATTCACAGCAGAACCACAGTTTGTCCTTGTTAAACTGAAATGAGAGTGCTTTCTTTATTAAAAATTAAAATTATACTTTTTTATTTTTACTATCAGTATCTAAGGAGTAATTTTTTAAAATACAATTGACAGTGGACTCAAAGTTGCTATGTTCAGAAAATGAATTAAATACTCCAGGGAACTTAATAGTTGGGATCCAAAACAAAGAAGACAAAGAATAAATGACACATGTAGAAGAACCCTCTTGTTAATAAGGGGATATTTTATGCCAAACAGACAACATTGACTTCAATGAGTACTGAAGAGAAATCTTGTTTTTTATGTTGCTAATATACTCTTTAGTGAGCTATATGTTGTACCAAAAAGAATCAAAATTCCAGAGGTGAATTTGATAATAGGTTGTTTTGCCTATAAAATGAGCTTTTAAAAAGAACATGATTATCTAGCTTCCAACAAATTGCCTGAAAGTTGATCAACTTTTTTTCTTTTGTGCATAGATATCAATGTGTGTTTTAAGGATTGCTTCTCTTTTTGAATTGAAAAACATAAATCTTTTAAAAAGTTAACTGTGTCAAACTACGTTCAAATATGAGCAACTTTTGTAAAAATTACATGCATTGAACAAGTGTCTGTGGTCCCAGCTTTATTTCTTTAGGTGTTTAACAACCTTTTTTAGACTTTCAAAAAATGTTAGGATTTCAATCTTTATATAGGCTTTGTAACATAGTTTAAAGACTTCAAAGCTGTTCTGGCTTCAAAACCTTTCCCAGGATTTTGTCCTTAAATACAAATATCCTTATTTTTCACCTTTATGTTTATGGGTGCTTCTAATTATGACAGTATCCTGATTTCTGCTCCTATGTCCTCCTGCTAAACCCTGTCTTCACAGATGTTAGCAAGCAAGCCACGAGGCTGTATCCTTACATTCGCAGGTTGAATTCCCCTTGAATTAATTCTCCAATGGAAAAATACCCTCCTAACTGATATTTTCAGTGAGAGTTGCAGACTTGGTAGTATGTGAGATTTAAAGAGCATGAGAATTCCTTTTGCAGCACCCGGTACCTTTGGGGTTTTATAGATTTCAAAAAGAAGTTTGCTCAAAAACATTAAAAATTTAATATTTTTTAAAATTTAGATGAAGATGATTTGAGGGCATATATGTCACATCTCTCCATGCATTCCTACCTTTTCTCTCTTGAACCCACTGCAAGGGGTCCTTGCAGTTGTCCTTATTCACAGAAATTAGTCTCTTTTGTTTTGCTAAGTTCAGTCTTCAGTTTGCAGATCTCATTTTATTGCTGTATCAGCAATGTGTTGACAGAGTTCATCTCTTTTTTTCCCTGAAATACCTTCTGCTGGATATTTCCTACCTCGTTGACTATTCATTTCTCCTCTCTGCATCCTACTCTGTTCTGTCTTCCTAGTAATATCTCAGGGCTTTGTCTCTTCTGGACTCCAGTCCCTAACTGTTCCTCTCCAGGCATGGAATGTCACTCAGCATCTGCATGCTTGTGGCTCCCGAGCTCATCACCACTTGACGTAGTATATATTTGCTCGTTGTCTCTCCTTTTACCTGAAGATACGTTTCATGAGAGCATTGACTTGATATCTGTTTATCCTTTTATCTTCAAGTTCCAGAACAATATCTGACATGTAATACATACTCCGTACCTTGCATGGAGGGACCTCTTGGTTTTTGAGTAGTCCATCTTTAATCTTGGCCACAGTAATGAATCAGTCAACTATTACTTTTCCTGTTTTGAACAAAGTGTATCCTTATCCAGTTTTTTATTTCAGTAACAAGAAATCTATCTCCTGTTTTGAACAAAGTGTATCCTTATCCAGTTTTTTATTTCAGTAACAAGAAATCTATCTCCTTACTATTTGATTGCAGATCAGCTGATTTATTTTAATCACCATGAGTTAAATTTTTAAATAAAATGAATGTTTTTCAGTTTTAGATACAGCACTTTTTTAGCATAAAACTTTGAAAAGACTATAATTTAGAGGTTCTATTAATTATTTGGAAAAAAATAAATAATTTTTAAGTACTTCATTTTCTGCATGGTAAAATCATTAATGTGTCTAGCATTTTTCAGTGACTTGTAAGTTTTCTTTGCTTTATTTATGTTGCAAAGCTTTTTATAAAGCAAAATTTGGTGTCTTAGTAATAAGCTGTAAAGAACAAACATTAAATATAAGGAGTAGCACTAACATTGCCCACTGAAGGTGGACTCAGAAAAGTAGTCAACCCTATATTGTTTCCATACATACTGGAAAAATCATAATCATGTGTCCATACAGAAAACCAGGTGACAGTAGCTATGCTAAACTGTAAGTAATATTTCTGTATTTTTACAAAATATACTATTTACAAAAGAAAAAAATTTACTTATAAACTCTTATTTATAAGTAAATGAGCACAAAGAAAACGGAGTTAAAAAAATATTAGTCTAAAAAGAAATGTTCAAATTTGATTCATGAGAGCAATGAGCCTTACTTAACTTTTAACGTATTTTGATCTATGTTTATTCATTTAAATCAGTTTGACCTTTGTTTTCAGTTTTAATTTTAGAGAAATATAAACCTGTTGAAAAATTTAGCAAAATATAAACTTTTTAATAAGGTGATTGTGCATACCATTTGAAATGCTTTGTTTCTGCTTGTGTTCTCTGCTGAATTTTTTTTCCATTGAATCTGTGCTGCTTCTTTGCCAATGTTTTCCACTATAGAATCTCCATCTCACAACCTTGCTTCTCGTGAGCGCATTTACAAAAATTATGGTGTAGCTGGGCCTGCCTCTGCTCTCTCATCTCTGTCTCACAAACTCAAGGGTGGGTATGCGTGCATTCACTGATGGGCCATTCGTAATGAACACAGGAGGTTTCAATAAAGAAGCTTTATTAGTTCACCTCAGTCATTTCCATCCCATTCCATTTTTTAAGATTAAAGTTTATAATTTTATTTAAAATTTGATATTTTGGGGTAATTTATATTGTATCTATTCAATATTATAGTATTAATTACCCTAATTGTTGTGCATGTTTATTATATCTGTAGGTTAAATATTATTTTTATTTCAAACCCATATAAGATCTTAAAAAATAAAATAGGTATATAGAAAGAAATGCCTGATTTGGGGAGTTGTAAAGTCATTATCAGAACACGATGTTATATACCTATAAGGCATAAAGCACATTGTGATCTGCAAGAACATAGTTATCTTATGTGACAGGTTAGTCTTAAACCCATTTTACTGTTATGGAATGTTAAAATCATTTTCCTGTTTAAGTTTTTTATGCAAAACACTTTGATAATTAAGTTGAAGTTTTTTTAGTTTAACTTAGTTATAAGGACAGGTATATACATATATAGATACATGGATATAAACCTACCTGTCCTGTCTGGCATGGACTTTTCCTTATAGTATTTTCTTAGTTACTATGACAGTTAATAAAATTTCAGACAGTTTAAAAATATGCTTTTGGTTTATTATAAAACTATAGGTTCCTACTCATATCTTTGTCTCAAAGTAATATTTAATTAAATTTAATATTCTGTGTTTTAAGAAAATTTTATCAAGTTGTTTTTTGCACCAGTGGTTAATGTATTGCATAAGATTTTCAAGTAATTTTCCTTTTTCTTAGAAATGGGTAAAATATTTTTATGTCTCTCCTTAGTACAGTTGATAGTGATGTTATGTATTCTTATAGGATAATAAATAGGATTATGGAACCTGATCTCTACAGTATTTAGTGTTGTCAAACCTGATATATATTATGGCATAGCACACTATAGCATTATATTATGGTATGTTAGTTATAGTATGGTAACATATAACCTGATGATTTATGATTTGGGCATGAAAAAATTAGAAAGGTCATTAATGAGTAAATATGTAACACCTAACATGTTTACTAATTTGTTTGAATATGCTAAATTTCTGTCCTGTCCTGTAATATTTTTTCTACAGATTTCCATTGAGGTTAGACAATTTTGGCCTATTATCACTTAAAGTTACATATGATAACTACAGTCATTAAACTAAATTAAGTGATGAATGTGAAAGTTATGTGTGTTCTAAAGATTTTTAGATTTGTTTATATTTATTGATCTTTCAAGCAGCCACAAAATGACAATTTTTAGAAATACAACATGCTTCAAAATGTTTTCTGTTTTTTTAATTTATTTTTTAAAATGTATTTATTTAAATTCAAGTTAGTTAATGTACAGTTACAGTATTGGTTTTAGGAATAGAACCCAGTGATCCAAAATGTTTTAAACTTAATGTTTATGCACTTAACAAAGCTGATATTTTATTTAAACAATATATGAAATATATTTTGAAAAAGTAACTTTTTCAAGAGGATTTAGTTATAATTTGGCAATTAACAGTTCAGAAAGAAATAATTCTGCATTATTTATGCACTTGGACTCCCAAAATGTATTCAGATATCGCCACTTAGAGATCTTAATATTCACCACCACTAGAGGCATAGAGATGGAGAATACAGGTGCCTGTACTGTCTAACCCTCTCTATATAACAGACGGTTTTTGCCAATGTATGACAAGTGGTGTTCTTGGTATTCATAAGATTCCATTGTTCAGCCAACCACAGAGAGATTTTGCTCTATGAGAAATTGCACGCCATTGATTTCAGAAGCAAGCCTCTTTCAGTTCTTGAATTGATCTCTTAGAGGGCTGGCAAATATAAAAGATTTACTACTTATGTCTAGATTTACTGTTTCTTATGGTTCAGCTTCTGAAATAAATGTCATGATGAAAGCACTTCCAGCTGTCAGGTTAATAACATATATATATATGTTATTATATATGTTATACTATATATATATATATATATATAGTAATCAAAACATCACATATTAAAAATTAGTGGAAAGGACTAGACTCGTGTGTAATTCTACCAAACACAGTAAAATACAGTATGTTTGTTTATAAAACTCACTCTGTAGATCTATTACTAGATCAATAAGATGAGCAGCAGTTTGTTAAACTACTTTTGCACAGTTTGAGAGCACTTATTTATCAGGATTGTTATACCTTTTTATCTGTGCTATCCTAAGACCATATCAGCATCTAGAACTTTTTTCTGTATTGTGATTTTTTTCCCATGACTTTTCCCTCAAATTAGCCCAGTCACTTTATACTGCTTTTATAAAAAGAATATATACTATATATGACAAATGAAATTCATGATGGAATAATAAGGAACTGTAGAAACTGAGGAGCCTTATATTTAGTATAGTTATTTTTATTCATCCAAAGAATGAGAATAATTATTCTGAACACTAGCATGTTGCTGTTAAACTAAGTATTCAGTTCATTTATATACCCTAGCTAGGCTGTTTGCCACACTTCATGGTCTTACTACTACAGAATTACTTGACTTGTAAGCACCTGATCCTCACACCACAGTGGCTAGTTACCTTTGCCCTGTGGTCTTGGGAGTCACAATTGCAAAAAGTGGATTTTCAGAGAATCTGAAATTTGGGAATAGCAGAAGAAAAAAGTACTTATCGAGTACATACTAAATTCCAGGACCTATTCTTAACATTGTATCAGTGAAGAATAACAGACAAAATACCAGTCCTTATGGACCTTCCATCAGGAGGGCAGATTGTGTGGCAATACTGCCTTGACCTATACTAGAAATGCATGTGTGCACTTAAACACGTGCACGCACACGCGCGCACACACACACACACACACACACACACACACACAGGCCAGCCAAAAACATTTCCCTGCATATCCAAATTTGCTTGCATCCCTTTCTCAAAAGAGATAAAGAGAGGGAGAGAAATACCTACAATATAACCAGTTAAGAGAACCATCTCAATTTACTAGGGACCCTTTTTCAAAAAATAATAATACTTATAGAAAGGTTTATGGATTTTCAGTTTTCAATACCACTTGAATCACTTTAATCAGATTGCTTTTCTTCTTCTTACAACTAATTGATATTACGTGCATTAAAGGTAGAAGTTTCTACTTCAGGGAAGAAAAGTAAATTAGGGTGACTACTTGTGACAAAGACAACCTGGCTCTAATGCCTCAAAGGAAAGTATGAGAAAGGAGACACATTGCATGAAGGCTAAGATACCAGAAACAAATGGTGTCCTATAGAAATAGCTAGTGCTTTGCCTAGGAAAGAGGGAAATTTTTTTATCCGGTTTTATTTTTTCCTGTTTTCCTGACTCCTTGTTTCAAGGCCCCATGATTCAGACTTGTACTACTAATTCTGAGGATCCTCCTATTTCTCTTTTTCCAAGAGAACGTAAGTTCTGATCTAACCAGCTAAGCTTAATGAGCTAATAAACTTTTAGAATATAATCTATTTATAAACAATACACTGCCTGAACTATATGTAATTAAATAAGAAGTTTCAGGCATTCATGTATTATAAGTTCTAATCCAATCATTGGAGGGCTTTCCAAGGAGCTCATTATTAGCCTAATTGTATTTGTGTACTTGAAAATAATAAATGTATCTATATATGAATTCAGTTTCCTAATTCAGTAAGACCTATACTATCACCCTAATAAGGATGTGAGATAGGACTTTACTGAAAATTTAGCTTGACTACTTTATATTTAAAAATACATATGTTTTCATAATTTCTTATTCTAAAACAATAGTTGTTTTTTTCTTTATAGTCTGTCCCTGAATTTAAATTTGAATTATTGTACTAGGGCTGAGATTCAGAAATCATGGATAATTCATACTGAAATATAGGTTTTATTTATTCAGCCTGTTGTGCATCCATGAATATAGTTTTTAGTGGAAATGATTGTATAATGATGCAATAGAAATTTTATTAGAAACATTTTCCCTTTTGTCCTTTATTCCTCAAGTATTTTTGTCCATGACGGCATAAATTTTTTAGCTATGCTTTTATTTCAGTGTCTAGTGGCTAAATTGTAAGTTATAATCTTATTAACAAGTTTCACTATGAAATGGACCATACAGGTGACCGAGGAACTATCTCAACATCTTCTAGACCAGTCTCTACATCAGGAAAATCAGAACTGTCCTCCAAACACAGCAGATCACTTAAACCTGATGGACGTATGAGCCGGACTACTGCTGATCAGAAGAAGCCAAGGAATACAGAAGGCTTATCAGCTAGTGAATCCCTTATGTTGAAATCTGATGCTGCAAAGTTGAGGTCAGACTCTCATAGCAGGTCCTTGTCTCCAAACCATAATACCTTGCAGACACTAAAATCTGATGGGAGGATGTCTTCTGGCTTTAGAGCTGAATCCCCAGGACCAGGTTCTCGGTCATCATCTCCTAAGCCAAAGACTCTCCCACCCAATAGGGCTAGCCCATCTGGTGCTAGTTCTCCACGCTCCTCCTCACCACATGATAAAAATCTACCTCAAAAAACCACTGCTCCTGTTAAGACTAAACTTGATCCTCCTCGGGAACGTTCCAAATCAGACTCTTACACACTTGACCCAGACACTCTACGCAAGAAGAAAATGCCCCTCACAGAACCATTAAGGGGACGATCAACATCACCAAAACCAAAACCAGTACCAAAGGATTCTAAAGATTCCCCAGGATCTGAAAATAGAGCCCCTTCTCCCCATGTGGTACAAGAAAACCTTCACAGTGAGGTGGTCGAAGTCTGCACTTCAAGTACTTTAAAAACAAATAGTCTAACAGATAGCACCTGTGATGAAGGTAGCGAATTTAAGAGTGTTGATGAAGGTTCAAATAAAGTTCATTTCAGCATAGGGAAGGCACCATTGAAGGATGAACAGGAAATGAGAGCATCCCCCAAAATAAGTCGAAAATGTGCTAACAGGCACACCAGGCCCAAAAAGGAAAAATCCAGCTTTCTCTTCAAAGGGGATGGATCCAAACCTCTAGAGCCAGCCAAGCAAGCCATGTCTCCTTCTGTGGCCGAGTGTGCCAGAGCCGTCTTTGCCTCTTTCCTGTGGCATGAAGGCATAGTACACGATGCAATGGCATGTTCTTCTTTCTTAAAATTTAATCCTGAACTTTCCAAAGAACATGCTCCTATAAGAAATAGTTTAAACAGTCAACAGCCTACAGAAGAAAAGGAAACCAAATTAAAAAATAGACATTCATTGGAAATATCATCTGCACTGAATATGTTTAATATTGCACCTCATGGACCAGATATATCTAAAATGGGTAGTATCAACAAAAATAAGGTGTTGTCTATGCTGAAAGAACCACCTCTGCATGAAAAGTGTGAGGATGGGAAAACCGAAGCCACTTTCGAAATGTCTATGCACCACCCAATGAAGTCCAAATCTCCTCTTCCGTTAACTTTACAACATTTAGTGGCTTTCTGGGAAGACATCTCTTTGGCTACTATCAAAGCAGCATCCCAGAATATGATTTTTCCAAGTCCTGGTTCTTGTGCAGTCCTTAAAAAGAAAGAGTGTGAAAAAGAGAATAAGAAGGCCAAAAAAGACAAAAAGAAAAAGGAAAAAACAGAAGTCCGGCCCAGGGGTAATTTGTTTGGTGAGATGGCCCAGCTGGCAGTCGGAGGACCAGAGAAAGACACGATCTGTGAGCTGTGTGGAGAATCGCATCCATACCCAGTTACCTATCACATGCGACAGGCTCACCCAGGTAAGCAGTATTATTGAATATATATTATGCATACTCTGCGTAAAATAATGAACTCAGTCACTTCTAACTTGAACTGCTTTATAAATTATGTTAAAGTACAGAGAAACTTTAAAGTGCATTATCAATATCAGTTTTGAGGAAAATAGTTAAAGAAATTCTAGTAGTAAAGTGGTAATTTAGTACAATTAAATTTTAATGTATCACATTCAGAAACACTTTATTTTTTAAATGCTTTATATGTGGGCACCTGGACAGTTCAGTTGATTAAGCACCCGACTTCAGCTCAGGTCATGTTCTCACAGTTCATGGGTTCAAGCCCCGCATCAGGCTCTGTGGTGACGGCTAGCGCAGAGCCTGGAGCCTGTTTCAGATTCTGTCTCTCCCTCTCTCTCTGACCCTCCCCTGCTCACGCTATCTCTGTCTCTCTCTCTCAGAAATAAATAAAAAACATTTAAAAATTTTTTTTTAAATAAATGCTTTATATGTTACCCAAAGGGTGTTATTAAAGTGTCTCACACAAAAGAAATAATGACATGTCCTTATCCATAGGAAATATCCCAGTATTCGATCTTCTTAAATTTTACTATTTTTCTATTAAAAATTGCAAATTAAATTAAATTATACTGATTTCCTTGAGCATTTTCCTGTAGAAATTATCTCAACTATTAAATCAGCAGATGGTGGGGCGTCTGGGTGGCTCAGTCAGCTGAGCATCCGACTTTGGCTCAGGTCATGATCTCATGGTTTGTGGGTTTGAGCCCTGCGTCAGGCTCTGTGCTGACAGCTAACTCAGAGCCTGGAGCCTGTCTTCAGAGTCTGTCTCTCTCTCTCTCTCACCCTCCCCTGCTCATCCTCATTCTCTCTAAAATAAATGAAAACACTAAAAAAATTTTTAAGAAAATAAAAATTTTAATAATACATCAGAAGATTGTATTTTAGATAAAGGTAAGGATTTCTATAGCAATTGATGAGTAATACAAAATTCACCTATTAGGAGTTTGGTTAAACTTTTTTTCTTTCTATGTATTACACCTGAAATGTATTTTAAAATACAAGGTTCCTTAAAATACATCATTCTTAAAGAATATTTTATATCTATTTTGTCCAGTTTTTTGGCATATGTCAGGAAGCCTAAATGTACCCACATCTTAAATTTCTTTTCATCTACTGGTATAGAGTATCTCCAGTTATTTTAGATATCATTTAATTGATCATTTTTGGCCAACCATGCTATTTTTCTGATGCAGTTAATAGCCTGAAAAAAAAAAAAAAGTCAGATACTTGCTTCAATATTTTGCTTACTTTGAGAAGGTGAATCTGTCATTCATGTGTAAGTGTCAAATTGTTACAGGAATTTAAAGTGTTAATTTTGCTCTTGTTTCAAGGTTGTGGCCGGTATGCTGGTGGACAAGGTTACAATAGCATTGGGCATTTTTGTGGAGGATGGGCTGGTAACTGTGGTGATGGTGGCATAGGAGGGAGCACTTGGTATCTAGTCTGTGATCGCTGCAGAGAAAAATACCTCCGTGAAAAACAGGCTGCTGCAAGGGAGAAGGTATATTTTATTCGGTTCTGACAATACTCTTAATGATAAGAAAACCTTATAAAAATCCCTTTTAATCATCATACTATGCCAAGTAATTATGTAGTTGATATTAAAGATCAGCTCTTAAAATAGTAATGATTTAAAAATTTAACATTTGTACTAGGTTAGCTATTTTTAATTTCAAAAATAAATTATCATCTTGGGATAACCTGTGGCACATATGCCATATTCATAATTGCTTTCCATGTAATTCTTTATTACTAATTATCTACTACTCTACACATATACATAGCTTTTCCTTTTCACCTTTATGTCTATGAACTCTCCCTTTTCCTCTTCCTTTTCTACTCTTTATCGCCTCTTTTTCTTAATCCTTATGTATGCTGTAGGTCTCATGGAAGCTAGAAGCACACCCAACTAAAAATTTTGCAGAACACATATGCACACACACTATTTACTCTTTTTAATAAAATAATTACATTTAGATTTTACTAGTTAGGTTTTTTTGATTTCCCAAGGAAAGAAATTATTTGTGTTAGAAATAAAAGTTTCAGGCAGTTCAGGAAAAGCTTAAAGTAAATGTCATTTTTGGTAATAACTTATTATTTTAAAATAGTTGTATAAAGATTTAATGATTTTTATTAGAAACTCAAAATATTTAGGTTAAGAAATTGAAAATTTGAATGTAAGTAGGAAGAGATCACAGCACATTTTTCTTTGCCAGGTCAAGCAGTCCCGGAGGAAGCCAATGCAAGTCAAGACCCCCCGTGCCCTACCCACCATGGAAGCTCACCAAGTGATTAAAGCGAATGCACTGTTCCTGCTGTCTCTGAGCAGTGCCGCGGAGCCCAGCATTCTGTGTTACCATCCTGCAAAGCCGTTTCAGTCTCAGCTTCCCAGCGTGAAAGAGGGCATTTCTGAGGATCTTCCTGTTAAAATGCCTTGTCTCTACCTGCAGACATTAGCTAGGTAATGTAACTTGGTGGTGGTGATTGTTGTTTTCATCAACTGGGATTAATAGTCATTGTTGATTGATATCATGCTCTGAAAAAGAGACTACCAGGAATTTATTTTCAGAGTCTCTTGACCAGCATATGACTGGTAGGGTACACACTTTAAGGTAGTAAGTACTTAAAAAAAAAAGGTATATTCTATATCAATTTGTATTATTAATATAAAATATGTCTTAGAAACTAAGACTTTAGCTGTCTTTTTCTTTTTGGTGAGCTGACTTCAGTCTATTACTAGCTGGGAATGTTAAAATGGAAAGAAACTATTTGCTATCGAAATTTTTCATTTTTAAATTATTCTGTTAGCATTTAAATGTTAGTTAGCCGGGTATCAGCTTTGATGTAGACCTTGAAGACCCTGATTTTCGTGTGCTCACACTCTTGGGGAAAGACAGACCTATGTATAAAGGAAGCATTTAAAATGTTTTGTGAGGAGCACTATAATAAATGTATGCAGAGGATGCTGTTAGAGTATAAAAGATGGAGAATACCTGAATCTTCCCAAGGAGATCTGGAAGGGTCTCCCAAAGGATCTGACACTGTAGCAGTCTTAAGAGATAAATAGAAATCCATCAAGTAGGTGATGGAGGACAGTGACTCCTCACAGAGTAAAGCACATGTGTGAAGACACACATGAAATAGCATTACACGTTTAAGGGATCAGAGGCTGGTTAATGAAATGCCGTAGAAGTAGTTACTTAAGACCAGGTAACATGGGGCTCTGTAGCCCTTACTAAGGTTGGATTTTATCCCATAGACAAGAAAAACAGGCAGGGAATATTAAACAGGGAAATATATGAACTCATTTGCAGTTAGAATATCACTGCTTCAAACATGGAAACTTCATGAAAGGCATAACTGAAGGTGGAGAGAAGCCTATTGTATACCATTTTCCTAGACTGGACTTGAGTTTGTGCGGCCTATACTTCCATCCATTATATACTGGCATTGTAAACAGCCTTTCATATGCCAGATTCAGGGGTTTTTTTCAATAACTGATGAATAAAGATTTCTACAGATTGCCTGCAGGAATGGTTTGCCAACGAACAGTTCCATTTTGGCAATATTGTCCTCTCTATAGCAGAATTATACTATTTTTTTTAATCTTTTACTTCCTATTTTAATAAAATGAATGGGAAACAAAATGAGAATTTGAGACTTGAGCTTCACTGAGACCACTTAGTAGACTAGGTTAACAACTCTCTGTTCCAGTTTGAAAAAGAAAGAATCAAATTGTAAAACATGTAAAAAAAAAAAAAAAAAAAAAAGCCATTGTACCATATTTATGGATTTTGAACACCCACAACCCAACCCACCCCTCAGTGAAACGTTTCTTGGGTCTAATCTTTCTCAAATTTGACTCTTACCTATGTTCTTACCAAAAAGTGACTGACTGTATTTCAGTAGTCCGTGCAGGAAACATGAGGCTGAAGCAAAGGCAACGATGATGGAGTCAGCAGAGAGGAACCCTAGTATTCATAGGCATGAGTGACTGGTCACAGTTGAGCACTAGGCCTACCACAGCACCAAGGTAGTTTGGCCTAGGCGCCTGAATAGTTGGTGAGATCATTCATCAAAACACTAGAAGATGGAAAGTTCTCAACAGGAAAGAAAATGAGTTCAATTTTGGATTTGATCTGTTTGTGGCACCTGGAATATTTATGTATGAAATTGTCTGACTTTTATTTCTCCTACTTATATCTATGATATTTTAATACTTTACCCTTATCGAATTACATGTGCTACTTTTCCTTTATGAAAGAGATTAAAAATGAAAAATATCTATGGTGCCATCATACTTGAAGTTATTGGGTTTGATTTAATGCAGGCATCATCACGAAAACTTTGTGGGCTATCAAGATGACAACCTATTCCAGGATGAAATGAGATATCTTCGTTCAACATCTGTACCTGCCCCATATATATCCGTAACCCCTGATGCAAGTCCTAATGTATTTGAAGAGCCAGAGAGCAATATGAAATCTATGCCACCAAGGTATTTCACTTCTCTCCTCTCTGTTGAATAGCCAGTGTTTGGTGATGGGAGAAAGACTGAACTAGAAAACAACGCTTTAGAAGTTCTTTTTTATATCTGTCCATCTCAAGACAGATATTGAGTCAGCTCTACTAACTATTAGAGCAGTAAGAAAAAGCATATATACATGAATGAGGCATAGTCCTTGACAGCAGAGGCAGACTAGGTGGAAAGAAAAGATCAACTAAATGAAGTAAAAGGTTCCATTATATGATATTATATCATTTAAAGCTGTGGTAAATCAGACTAGAGAAAGGTCACTTTGAGGCAGTGCTTTTAGAAGGTTTCATGCGAGATGTAGCACCAAAAATAAATCTTGAACTTACTGGATTAATGCATACAGTATTCTCCCCCTCACTTAGCTATGGTAGCAACAGTGTAAAGACCCTCATGAAAACTGACTGGAAGCATCTAAATAGAATGCAGAGGGAATTCGGGTACCACCGCAACTTTTTGGAGGAGGGAACCGCATGATAAAAATGCAAAGACAGTCTCATAGTGCCAATTAAGAAGTTCATAAATTTAGTCAAAGATTTCCACTAACTGTGAAGTTGGATTATGTTGGCAATGATTATGAGGAAAGATGATGGATAAAAGAAATGTTTTATAGGAAAAATCAGTGTGGCTTGTTGGCTAACTGACAAAGGTTAAGTTTCAGATAGCATCAAGATATCAGTCATGAGAAACTGCAAACACATTTTTATTGGAAAGGAAGACATTTTCTTTATATGCAACTGTGTTAATTCTATATGGTTATGATTATAAACTAATATAGTAGATATTTTAATACACACGATAGAACTTCTATATCCAAATGGATGTATTTTCCACTGAAAATACATGCAACATTTCCCTCGAACTGTGTGGATTATTCATCAGAGTTTTTTTGAACTGCTTTTGAAATTTTCCCCAAAGAGTACACTATAACCTTTTTTATCTTTAAAGGTAATGAAGTATCTCTAAAGGAGATCAATTTTTTTAAAGAGTTAGAAACCATTTGAGACTAGTATAATAAATGTGATTCATTGGGTTATTATTACCCTTTAGGATCAAAATCAAGTGGCGTAAACTTGTAGGTAAAGACAATGAAATGAAGGTTCCATGTATCTTAGACTATCAGAGAATATTTTATGTATCATAGAATATCATAGTCAAGGTAAATTCCTCTAGCAGAGAAGCCCCTAATATCATTACTAGGGTCACAGAAGAAAGTGGAAATCTAGGGAATCCTATTTCCCAGAGCTCCATGATGAAGTAAAGCAACAATCCAAGGTGCCAGGGAGTGCTGCACAGAAATGGGATACACACAACTCAGCTGAATGGTTCTTGGTAGAGAAGATTTGATAAAACTTCAAGTTATCTCTGGGAGAGAAAAACAAAACAAAACAGGTATCAGATAGTGTGGAAAAGGAAGTCTAGGGAAATCCATTGATATTTTGTCAGAACAAACAAAAGACCTAGACAGATCTGCCCACTTTAAAATATTACCAAAAGGAAAATAGATGGCATGTAATGAAAGTCAGATAAAGAACCCAATCTGAAAGGAAACCCTTTCAAGGAAACAATATTTCCGCAAGTACTCTGTAGTCCTGAAAAATGTGATAATGATATAAATTTAATGAAACAATAGGAGAATGAGATAAAAAGCAGCATGAATAAAAAGGAGATATCACAGAGCTAAGAGGACAGACTGAAGACTAAATCAACACCATTATAAGACTAAATTTAAAAAGTTTAGAATAGTAAATTGAATGATGAACATAAAGGAGAAGTTTGAGATAATTACAGTGAGTGAAGAGTAAAAGTACAAAGATATTCTAGCAGTTAGAATGAAGATAACAGGTATGGAAATAGGACAATCCAACTGGTATCTTTAAAGTAGAAAAACAACCAATAAAATTGAAAATGTATCTAAAGCTATAATGTAAGAAAAAAATTCCCAAAATCATAAAGTATTGAATTCTCGACTAAAAGGAAATTTTTATAGCAGGTAACTAAGAAATAGCTTAGATCCAAAAACAAAAAAATAGCTTAAGTTATTGAAATTCCAAGAAAAGAGCCATAAGAAGTTTTCAAGTAACTAGCACAGAAAAAGAAGTCATCTTGTAAAAGAGAAAGTTAGACTGAATTTGGACTCCTGTATAACAACTTCGAATGGCGGGGTACCTGGGTGGCTCAGTCAGTTAAGCGTCTGACTCTTAATTACAGCTGGTCATGATCTCACCATTTGTGGGTTCAAACCACGTTGGGCTCTGCATTGCCAGCACCTGCTTGGTATTCTCCCTCTCCCTCTGTTCCTCCTTGCTCACGCACTCTCTGTCTCTCTCAAATAAATAAACTTAAAAATGAAAAAAAGTCGTCTTGCAAAAGGAAAAATTAGACTGAATTCAGACTTCTGTATAACAACTTTGAATGAAAAAAAGTGAAATAATGTCTGTTTCTTCAAAAGAAAGACAATACTACCTTAGAAGTTTTACCCAATCAATCAGACAAACTGAAATATAAAAGATTTTGGGAATCTTAGAACTAAATTGTGGATTAATCAAAGGAATCAAATGCATGTTATAAAAAGCATGTTTAAAAGACTATATACTGGGGCGCCTGGGTGGCTCACTTGGTTAAGGGGCTGACTTCAGCTCAGGTCATGGTTCATGGGTTTGAACCCTGCGTTAGGCTCTGTGCTGACAGCTAACTCAGAGCCTGGAGCCTGTTTCAGATTCTGTATCTCCCTCTCTCTCTCTGACCCTCCCTTGCTCATGCTGTCTCTATCTCTCTCTCTCAGAAATAAATAAAAAACATTTTAAAAAATTTTTAAATAAATAAAAAAAAAGACTATGTACACATAAGGATAATTTTCATAAACTCTTAAACAGAAGAAACTGTGACTCAAGTGTTTATATTCAGCCAGGTTGAGACATTTTAAGCATATAGTAATTGAGGAATACGGCATTTTTGAGCTATTCTTTAAGAAAGTCTTGACAAAGTCAAGCTGGTACTAAAAATAATGAATAATGACTTCATGAAATCAGTAGTTCTTAGTGAGGGGTAAGGGGGTGGTGTTGCCTCCCAGGTGACATCTGAACATCTTTGCTTGTCATAAGTCATCTTGTTCAACAGGCATCCTCGTGTGTAGAAGTCATGAATGTTGTAAACATCCTACAGTACACAAGACAGCCCTCCACAGTGAGGATTATCTGATGCAAAGTAGCCATGGTTGTTAGTGATCATCTTTGCTTCCTTTTGGTTTTCTTGTGTTGCTTGAATTTTTTTTTTTTACAAACATGATCATTTTTATAAGAATGAGTCATTTTTTTAGGTTCTATATCAATTTTTTTTTCCAATTTGTGGGATAAACTTCCTCTGAAAGCATGACAGATGTCTTGAATCTTATAGTAACACCATTTAGAAAGTGAATTGAAATGAACATATCCCTTTTCTCTGGTCATTCTGGGACCCGGTGGCCAAAGCTGACATCCAGGCATATTTACCCCCATAGGTTATATACAGTATTTATATCCTGTTCAAGTGAGAATGTACATACACTTAGAGAGGTGGTGTGTGAAGAAAACAATCCAGGAGTTAGCTGCTTCCTAGAAAATGTATAAGCTTTACTGACAGACATAGGCATTCAAACCTAGCTTGAATGACAGAAAAGAAATGCAGAACTCCCAGGAAGCACAAATGTTCCTATTTGGAAAGAAGTAAGAGAAGAAGGAATACATTAAAAAAAATAACTTGTAAATTGTCTTAGAAAGTAAAGTACTTCTCTTTTTTTTATGAAATGCCCCAGTAAAGGGAACTATATAACCATATTAATAACTCTTCAAAAATGTTTTAATGCTGCTGTAAATGGAAAAATTGTTAGTTTACTTAAATCTGAGTGAAAATCCTTGAATTCTTATAGAACGTCAGTATAATATAGCTCTATGCCAAAAGTCAGTTTGTTACCTCTCGTTGCACTTAGTATGACCATGTTGTAGAAAAGGCTTTGGGCACCACTTCCCAAGAATGAGAAACCTAATAGAGCACTCAAGTACAGAGAGAACATTGAACTCTTTCACTTTCCATTTTATTAGGTTTCTGTATGTACAGATCCATTTTCTTTCCATTCAGTGCTCTTACAACTATATCTCCCTGGTTTTCCTGAATATCATGACAGATAACTTCTACCACAGTGCTTTTGATTCTGATTTAGAGCATTTAATGTCTTTTCTTTTTCATGTAAAAATGCAAAGTAGATTTAAGAAAACCAAAACTTTTAAGATGCAGTTCTGAAATCAATCAAAATGTTAATGCTTTTGGAAAGATCAAATTGTGATTTCAAGAGAAATTTTCAAGTTGGCTTTGAATTTGTGTTTTTCCAACATGATATTTCCACATGAGATACAGGTTCATATATTTGACTACACTGTCATAAATTGAATATAGTTTCACTTTTTCTCCTGTTTTTATGTGTCATCATGTTCTGTCTGCAGTTTGGAAACTAGTCCCATAACCGATACTGATCTTGCAAAGAGAACCGTCTTCCAAAGATCATACTCAGTTGTTGCTTCTGAATATGATAAACAACACTCCATTTTACCTGCACGAGTTAAAGCCATTCCTAGAAGAAGAGTTAACAGTGGAGACACTGGTAAGTATAAAGATAAAAAGGAAGATTGAGTGGTCCACATGATTTTATTTATAGATATTTTTTAACATCTAGTTTTTGAAAGGAAATGGATTAATTTTTTTAAGTTTATTTATGTATTTGGAGAGAGAGCACATGCGAGTGCATGAGAAAGGGAAGGGAACAGAGAAGGAGAGACAGAATCCCAAGCAGGCTCCATGCTGCCAGTGCAGAGCCTGATGCAGTGCTCAAACTCACACACCAAACAGTGAGATCATGACCTGAGCCAAGATCAAGAGTCAAGATCAGATTTAACTGAGTGAGCCACCCAGGCGCCCCAGAAATGGATTAATTTTAAATTGTGATTGACATTTCTTTACTGTGACACAGCCATAAATGTGCCTCTCTAAGTTTTGCATTTCAGTTGGAAAACACACCTAGAGAACATCCAGTGATTATTCAAGAATAAATTGACCTTTAAAATCTTACTTGTTAGGTGTATAAGCCAAATGTTGCTACCATGAGGTCTTCTACTAAGCTTCAGTGAACTAGTAGTTCCAGTGACTTACACTTTCACACTTATATTCTCACTCCTAATAGAAGCTTACATATAACCCTTGCAGCTAGTTCCTCTCTGAATAGATAATTTGGGGATATAAGTAGCTCTTAATAGTAAAAAAGTTAGGTAATCTGGACTAGTTGGTATCAACAGCCCCAAATTAGGGCTACTTGATTCTGTGTCAAGAAAAAGGAAACCCAAGAGAAAAGGATAACATGGTGATGATCTGTCAGGTAGCCCATTTAACTAAAATGAAGGTCTGGTCTAATACTTATAGACAGATGATTCTGTATTTTCTATATATTCCGTTTAGGGGGAAAATACATCACTTAGCTTTTAGAGCATTTTAGAAAGCATGGACTTTAGATTCAGCCCTTGACTTAAAATTTAGCTCCACAATTTAATAGCTGTATGATTTTAGGAAAGTAAGATATTTAATCTTTCTCAGCCTCAGTAAAATTTGAGGTTATGATTTCTGTCATATGCAACTTCAAAGATTCTATAATGAATTAGCTAGATACTATTATCTTGAATATTACTGTAAATATGTTAATTGCATGTATTGCCTATGGAAGTTAATTTTTCTTTTTTTCCAATAAATAGAAGTTGGTTCTTCTCTCTTGAGACATCCATCTCCTGAGCTTTCCCGGCTAATCTCAGCCCACAGCTCTCTTTCCAAAGGAGAACGAAATTTCCAGTGGCCAGTTTTGGCTTTTGTTATACAACATCATGATCTAGAAGGTCTTGAAATAGCAATGAAACAGGCCCTAAGGAAATCTGCTTGCCGTGTTTTTGCTATGGAGGTATGAATACATTAATGGGGTTATTGATTCCTTGATCATAACAAATCATTTGAGGATTCTATTTAGTGATGTTACTTTTCTATCCAACAGAAATTTCCAAAAATTAAGAGACATTAGTCAATCAAAAATATCAAATGTTCACATCAAAATTAAACTCTTTTTTTTTTTTTTCAAAATTAAACTCTTAAGTTTATGAATATAAATGAATTTAGAGATCCAGAATTAAGCACTCTCAAGAAATTTGTTTTTGTACTGCCTTATTACTTGAAACCCATTAGTGTCTTTTTTAAAAAACTTTTTGTAATGAGGATGTCATTTCAGTTAGAAGAATCATGAAAAAGGACAAAAAGTAGGGCTTTTGAGTTATAAATTTAACAATAATTTTCCTGAGTCTGTTTCTCTGGAAATTATAGGATCACTAGATGTCGTATTTTTAGATATAGTAAATCTTTCTTCTTTGTCATGAGCATTATAACAAAGAATCTGCCACTTGATTGATAGGAATAATATAAATATATTTAAGTTAATAATAGCTTGTGTAGAGCTTGAGAAACCAGCTGTTTATCCTAAGTACAAGCTGGGGGAAAATGTGCTTCATCAAATTAATATGAAGATGAAAGTTTGAAATAAAAAGAGGTTAGAAAAAATTTTTCTGTATTACATTTTATAGATATTCTTTTCCCTATTATGTTTTTTTTTTTTTAAATGTTTTATTTATTTCTAGGAGAGAGAGAGAGAGTGACAGCGTGAGCAGGGGAGGGTCAGAGAGAGAGGGAGTCACAGACTGAAACAGGCTCCAGGCTCCGAGCTGGCAGTCAGCACAGAGCCCGACGCGGGGCTCGAACCCACGAACCGTGAGATCATGACCTAAGCGAAAGTCGAAAGTCGGACGCTTAACCGACTAAGCCACCCAGGCGCCCCTTCCCTATTATGTTTTTAATTAAGACCAAACTTATTGACTATTTCAAGCCCAGTGTGTTTTCAGTGAAATGAAGGTCAGATGTTTTTAGTATCTTTCCTTGAAACACTTAGTGGAGGTACTTTGTTTCTGAGTAAGGAGAGTCCTGCAGTTTTTACTTGCATGTTTTCTTTTTATCTTTGACTTATTTAACCATCATTTATTCAGGCTTTCAACTGGCTTCTGTGTAACGTCATCCAGACGACTTCTCTGCATGATATTCTATGGCATTTTGTGGCATCATTGACTCCTGCTCCAGTGGAACCAGAGGAAGAAGAGGATGAGGAAAATAAAACAAACAAAGAAAATGCAGAACAAGTAAGTGAGCTTTTGGGTTTTTTTTCATTTGTCCATATTTTTATATAAGAGTAGGACCACCTTCAGATCATATAATAATATGCATGAGTTCATGCACAGATTATATAAGCTAAAGGCAAGAATAAAATTTCAGTGCTTTTGAGCAACATCGTCACTATACTTAGTGACTGATTTCTCACTAAATACTATTGTCATGAAGCAATGAACTGAAAGATACATACTGTTATAGTGCTGTATAAGACAGATAAACAGGGCAACATTATTATGTAGAATATCTGCCTACTTCACAACGTTGCTATAAGTTGGCAGAGAGTGAAAATGATACTCTGTAGGGACATGAAAGTTGGTAAAGCTCTTTTAACATCAGAAACAAAAAAGCTTTAAGATGAAATTATTAATAGGGATGAAAAAGGTTTCTACAAAAACAGTTTTCTAAACATATATTTATGTTTAGAATATAATATACCCTTAAAAATATTAAGTAAAAATTGACAGAACTGCAAGGAAAAGGAGAAAAAAACAATCACAATTACAGTGTGAGATTGTGTCACACCTTTAACAACTAAATCTTCCTGCATAACAAACCACCCTAAAACTCAGTGAATGAAAACAGTTTCCTGTTGGCTGACAACCCTATGGGTCAGCAGTTTGGGTGAGGCTCAGTTCCTGCCTACACGTATAGAGTCACCACACTAGGAGATTTGTGAGCACACTAGAATTGATACAGTTACAGGATTCATTTGGTGATTTTATTTATGAGTGACTGCATCACTTTTTCCCTAAAAGGTAATACAAAAATAATTAATGTGAATGTGTGTTTTGGGGATGCTTTGGTTTTGGTTTTATTGTTTACATTTCTGGTACATGACTGTCTTTAAAGTATACATAACACTTTTAAGTATACATAATATTTTTTGTGGGGAAAAGCTCCTCCCAGCATACAGACTAATCAATTTGCTTTCAATTTCTGTCTTAGGAGAAAGACACGAGAGTATGCGAACATCCCCTCTCAGATATAGTGATTGCAGGGGAAGCCGCTCACCCTTTACCACATACATTTCACCGCTTACTTCAAACTATCTCTGATCTTATGATGTCTCTGCCCAGTGGCAGTTCATTACAGCAAATGGCCCTAAGGTAATTTTATATCTCAGTATTCTAGGAAGAGATTTTACGTAGTATTCAAAGCTCGAAATGCCCAAAAGACCTTTGTAAATTCTAGGGTTTGAAGAATCTCTACATTAGGTGAGTAGTGCTTCCCTCATTACTGTCTTACTGTAGAATTTCCTCCTTGGCTCACACCTGTTTGCCCCTCTGTAAAATGAGGATAATACACTTCTTAGTGCTCTGAATTATCCCAGTCTGTAACAGTTTTCCTTACTTTTTCCCCTCTTCTACCCCAAGTAGCTTGTCTCAGTGCTACCCAAGAGTAGAAATCTTAAATGTTACAAAAGGGAGGGGGAGAAAGAAATCTCAGAAACAGAAATCAGAATAGGGTTTTGAACTGAAGAGAATTTTAAGAAAAATGAAACCTTTGTTATATGCAAGGGAGCCTAAAACTACCTTGAGGAACATCGCCTACTTTTAAGTCTGAGCCTGCTGAGATCTTAACATTACTTCTACATAGTGAACCTTGTCATCAGATCTTCACACTGGGCCACACATATAAATAAGTGCTCCTCTGGTTTTTATAAACTGTAGGTTGTTGGAGTGAATTTTGGCTACCCACATCCCTAAAGACAAGTAGAGGAGAGATTGTGTTTCCTCCTCACAAGATTTTTGAAGTACAGGTTGTGTTATATATCAGAGTATATGTAACTCTGCTTAATTAGTATAGAATTGTAAGACTAATAAATTTGAGAGACTGTTTTGGTGTCTATAAGATTGATTTATTACCTTTTTAGCTTCTGCAGCCTTGATCTTCATGTATACAACTTTTCTATACGTACAGTGAGTGAACTTTCCTTAGATCTTACCGTGTTCCAAAGAAATTACCTTGATTTCTCACAAAAAGGCAGTGATACTGTTCCCTAATTTTTTTCATTTCTGGTTTTTACCTAGAACATTAAGATTTTTTAAAATCATGAGGCGCCTGGGTGGCTCAGTTGGTTAAGCGTCCAACTTTGGCTCAGGTCATGATCTCACGGTTCGTAGGTTCGAGCCCCGCGTCGGGCTCTGTGCTGACAGCTAGCTCAGAGCCAGGAGCCTGTTTCAGATTCTGTGTCTCCTTCTCTCTCTGACCCTCTCCTGCTCATGCTGTCTCTCTGTCTCTCTCTCTCTCTTTCAGAAATAAATAAAATATTTTAAAAAATTTTTGTTTTAAGATTTTTAAAAATCTTAACTACAGAGTGCTTTCCCAGGAATCCCTTAGGAATTGTTTAATACATTGCTTATATCTTTTTAGGTGCTGGAGTCTGAAATTCAAGCAATCTGATCACCAGTTCCTCCATCAGAGTAATGTCTTTCATCACATTAACAATATTCTCTCAAAATCAGATGATGGAGACAGTGAAGAAAGTTTTAGCATCAGTATCCAGTCTGGCTTTGAAGCGATGAGTCAGGTCAGTCATTGAAAGTTAGCTTCTATTATCCTGTTAATATTCAACAATGTATAGAAGGGGAAACTGAAAGCCACTCATAAACAATTTGATTCATTCATTTCTTATCTCACCTCTTTTGTTTTATTATTGTGAAAGATTCCCATTTCAGTGTTGTAATAATGTATGTTTGTTTCTGGTAGGAATTGTGCATAGTAATGTGCTTAAAGGACTTAACCAGCATTGTAGACATAAAAACTTCAAGCCGACCTGCCATGATTGGCAGTTTGACAGATGGTTCTACGGAAACCTTTTGGGAGTCAGGAGATGAGGATAAAAACAAAACTAAGAACATCACCATCAACTGTGTAAAAGGAATCAATGCCCGTTATGTATCTGTCCATGTGGACAATTCCCGCGATCTAGGGGTAAGAAAGGAAACTTAATTTGTGGATCATTAGTTCTTTTCAGACCTTCAGTGACCATGCCCTATCTTTCTAAGTTTAGCAAAAAAAAATTTTCTTGTGGAATTTCACCAACCAAACAGCATTTTTATATTTCCCAAGTAAATCTTACATCTAAAAACAGATTAATAGGACTAGGGGGGGCACTATGGTATACCAGTTCTAAAATGAGGTGTGATTACAAATACATCCTGGCTACAGCTAACCGGAATAAATGTCTGCTGTGAAATTGCCTAACCCCATGCGCTTGTTTAAGCTATTCTCTTGGCCTGGAAGTCCTTTCCTTAAACTCTGCCTATCACATTCTCCCAATATCTCAAAAGACCAGCAGAGAAATCCTCTGTCAGTAACTCTTCTATAAAAATTACCCTTTCATTTCTCTAGGTTCTTCTTTCTATTACTCTGATGCCACTGAATACACTTTTGGCTTATCATGTAATTAGCTCATGTAATGAGCTTTCTAAGCCTCACCCTTAGCTGTCTTGGTGATGCTGGTGGAGTTTCTAGACTAACCTAAATTATCATAATTTATATTCTCCCTAGCACTAGCCTGTTCACCTGTTTCAATAGAATTAAGTACTCCTTTACAAAAGGCACCAAACAATGGAAAAAGCATTCTACTTACTTCAGTGTTAAGAACCAAGAAGAAGACACCAACTGCCAAATCTGCATGCTTCTCTCCCCATTCCTGGAGAAGGTCACTCCTTAGAATTTTTTCCCTCAGAATGTATGTGGCTTGCTTCGGAGCCTGCTTCAAATTCTGTATCTCCCTCTCTCTCTGCCCCTCCCCTGCTCATGCTCTGTCTCTCTCTTTCTCTAAAAAATAAACGTTAAAGAAATTCTTTAAGTAAAAATTTATAAAAATTAAAAAAAAAAAAAAAAAGAATGGATGTGGCTTGCTAGCAGATAATGATATTAATGAATCCCCTCTGACCATTGCCAAGCTGCTCCCATCCCATTTGTGCATTTCCTTTCCCAGGAAGAGCGAGAGTGGTGGGGTTGGGGCTTGGGTAACTTCAATAGAAGGCCAACCCGAGAAGCCCCATCCGCAGTCAGAGCACCCCTCAGCATCCATAGCCACCCCCAGCTCCTGTCCGTGTGTGCAGCTGCGGTGCTTCCCTGGCGGGGAGTAAGAACAAGGGCTTAGCGAAAAGGTTGTAAGCATATCTCCTCTTCAGAGCCAAGAGTTTCGACTGGTACAACTACTTTATCTTACTAGAAAGTCAAGTGTAACAAATCAAACCATTTTTCTAGCTAGAACTTACTGTTCAGTACAAAATTAACTTTGACTCATGGTATATTTTAAGCCAGAACACACTCTCCCTCAGAACAATGCTTCCAATCAGTTTGACATCTTTCAGGGAGATAATCACAGCAGTATTCGTTTTTGAAAAGCCCCAGTAGATAAGCTGACATCTGCTTTCCTTTTAAGTTCTGTGCATCCTTGAGGCTTCCATACCTGTATATCCCCAGCCTGCCCACCACCAGTGCCTTATACGTGGCAGTTGTTTGAACTGCATCGACCTAGAGTACTTAAAGTATGCAGTGCTCCAAAGAATTAATGTGTTCATCTATTTCTTGATGTGCTTTGCATTAAGTTTATTCAACCTTAAGGTCTCTGGCTCTAGTACCAGCATGATCTTTTCGGTACTTAATGATACTGAACTTCTGTTTGACATTTATTTTGTTTGTTAATGCTCCTTCCCTAGTGCGGCAGGGATCTCGAGAGGACAAAGCCCATTATTCTCCTATATCCTTCTCCAAGACTGTAAGACGGTCTTGGTACATTGTGATTCTCAGGAGTAGTTGTTAGTTAAGTCACCTGCCTTCCTTGCTTTTGCCTCCAGAAGCTGGAGACAAGAATGACAAGTAGAGTTTTTGGAAGGCCTCATGATAGAGATAGAATTTAAATCTTCAGACTTTAGATAGAAAGAGGGAATGCCAGCCTTTTCTTTCAGACCCCATGGAGACTGAAGGTAGAATTTTGAGAACAAGATAAGACTGGAGTTGTAAGAATGTGGCTGGTTGGGCAGGTGGAGTGAGATCAGTTAGAAAGAATCCATGACAGGGGCGCCTGGGTGGCTTAGTCGGTTAAGCGTCCGACTTTCGCTTAGGTCATGATCTCGCAGTTCGTGGGTTCGAGCCCCGCATTGGGCTCTGTGCTGACTGCCAGCTCAGAGCCTGGAGCCTGTTTCAGTCTGTGACTCCCTCTCTCTCTGACCCTCCCCTGCTCACGCTGTCTCTCTCTCTCTCTCCTACAAATAAATAAAACATTAAAAAAAAATTTTTTTTAAAAGAAAGAATCCATGACAGACATGCAGAAGAGTTGATGTGATATCAGTAGGCTGTAAGATATCATTGTAAATTCAGGAGCAATAGTATGGAATAATAATTGTGCATTGTCTATTTTAGAATAAAGTTACCTCAATGACCTTCTTAACTGGCAAAGCAGTAGAAGATTTGTGCAGAATAAAGCAGGTAATCAAAATTTTGTCATTAAATGGTACCTAGGGAGAAATTCTTCTCAGCCTCCTCTATTAAATTCTAATTTAGGCATGCTACCAAAGTATTCTAGGAAATCATCTATTTACAAAACCCTAAACTGACAATAGTCCAGATATAGGAACATTTACAACCATCCCTGTGCTAATATCCAGGAGTGCCCTAAATGCTCTCCTGTCACTATCGATTATACTATACCTACAGTCCTCCACTCTGCCTCCTGCTCCCTTACAAAGAAAGATTCAGGCAGGGCACCTTAAAATGCATCATAAATCCCATTCACAATTAACACTTACACTTCAGGTTAAAATGTAGATTTTGTCCTCTAGTCTGAAAATCTGTCACTTACAACAGTGTGACTAAATCCATGCTGCAAGTCAGTTTACCAATGAACTCTAGAAACAAGTTAGGTTGTATGTGGGCATTCTGTATAAACTCCCCTGTGTTAGTGACACTTTATCAAAGCTCTTATCCCATAAATGTTAACTATTTGTTTTGCTTTTCAAATCACATTGAAAGAATAAATTGAAATTTTGGATTAAACAAATAATAAATTTTGTTTAAAAGTCTAAAGAATTTGGGGCAATCTGTTCAGTGAGACAGTATTTATGCTTAATGATTTTTCTAGGAAGTTGGCATTATCATTTAAAATAATATAAATTTATATGTCTGTATATATAATGTAGAAGTCCCACGTTGTTTCTCTTAGACATTGAATGCCATGAGAACAGTTTTCATTTTATCAAATGATTAGTGTCAAAAAACCATTTCATAGTGCCTTGAAATTTAATCCTTGAAAAGTTACATTCTCAGTGAAATAAGGAATCACAAATATGCAGTTACATATCATATAATTTGTCTTCAAAAGTAGAGCATATTAAGTAACTCCATATCAAAAATGCTTATCTGTCTTTAAAAAAATGCTTATCTTTAAATAGTTGTTTAATGTGAAGATGCACAAAATAGGATTTCATGCTTATCTGTATTTCTCCTCACAGTCAGATTAGGGGAAGGACAGTCACATAAATTGTTTTAATGATTTTACTTAATATAACTTGTGCATGGAAAATAGTCAGACCTATATTTTAATTCTCAACTCTATCTCTTACTGAGAATCCTTCAACCTGGGTTAACCTCATTTCATCTGTATAATAGCTACTGTAGTATTACTTATCCTCACAAGGTTTAAGTAAGATAGTGCGAAATAACGCAGTAGATCTTAGTCTCTGTACAAGTCTTTGTTATTTGAGCTTGCAGTTATTAGCGCTAAGTCTAGGACCTTGATCAGAGAGTGATAGGACTGTATCAAGTTTCTATCCCTTTTCCATTTGCTAGGTTGATCTGGATTCCAGGCACATTGGTTGGGTAACAAGTGAACTTCCAGGAGGGGATAATCACATCATCAAGATTGAATTAAAGGGCCCAGAAAACACACTGAGAGTTCGACAAGTAAAAGTCCTGGGCTGGAAGGATGGTGAAAGCACAAAAATTGCTGGCCAGATTTCAGCCAGTGTGGCCCAGCAAAGAAACTGTGAAGCCGAGACTCTGCGAGTGTTCAGACTTATTACGTCTCAAGTGAGTGTCCTTACTCCGGATTCAAGCATATGATACACTGAAATCATATCTTAGGCGTACTAATACCAAAGGGCAACAGAATACTTTGTAAAGCTTGTTAGAGATGGCTGGCAAACATGTGACCCATTTTTCTCTTCTCCTAGCCCTAAACCCCTGTGTTTCACTTTGCATTCATTAATTCTTAAAAGTAGTAGCCTGTAGCAAGAACGGTAATATTATAAAACCTACAGAATTAGCTCATGCAACCTTTAGTTTTCACATTAGTAATTACTGCCATTGATTCATTCTCACATTCTTGTCTTTATCAGGTTTTTGGAAAGCTCATCTCTGGAGATGCTGAACCTACACCAGAGCAAGAGGAAAAAGCACTATTGTCATCACCTGAAGGAGAGGAAAAAGTATACAATGTATTTATTTGTATTCTAAAAATACTTCCCTTTTTCATTTTCTTACTTTTCTTACATGAAATAATCCATCTATTGCTATGGATTTTAAGGGATATGTGACATTAATTTATATGAAGTTAATATTTTTTACTTTAATTAGAAGATAAAGAAACTATCAAAAGAAATCACCTATTTATATATGATCTAACTAGTATTGTGAGTAACAGCAAAACTTGCTCTATATACCTTGGGCTGTAGTATTCAAATGTTAGGATTTGTAAAATTAACTTAGTCATTTATTGCACTGTGTACCATTAATTATCTGCTCTTTCCTCCATTTCCTCCATTTAATCTGTTCTTCACAGTCCAGTTAAAAAATACTGTCTTCTCCAGGAATCTTCTTTCTGATTTCTCCCAAACAATATTCAGTTTTCCTTCTGCTAAACTTCATACTAATTTCTAGGAGTCTCTTGATTTCCTTTATATGTTGATTTGCACAACACCATAGCTTCTTAAAGACCAATTACCATATCTGATTTGTCTTTGTGTCCATGGCATAAACACACGTGCATTCAGTACATTTTTACTGGAAGAACGTGTTCTTTATATTGTTCTTGAAATTTCCTTTTTTTTTTATGCTTATTTATTTATTCTGAGAGAGAAAGAGCATGTGTGTGCAAGTGAGCCAGGACACAGGCAGAGAGGGAGAGGGAGAATCCCAAGCAGGCTCCATGCTATCAGCAAAGAGCCCAACGCAGGGCTCAGTCCCACGAACCATGAGCTCATGACCCAAGCCGAAATCAAGAGTCAGACACTTAGCTGACTGAGCACCCAGGCGCTCCTTGAAATTTTTTAAAAAACGCAGTTGCCTTTACTTATTTGGTCTGCCTAAAGCACTCTACCCAAAAGGAAAACCTCGTCTATTTTCTTTTCTTTTTATTTTTTTTTAATATTTTTTATTTCTAGGAGAGAGAGAGAGACAGCGTGAGCAGGGGAGGGTCAGAGAGAGAGGGAGTCACAGACTGAAACAGGCTCCAGGCTCTGAGCCGGCAGTCAGCACAGAGCCCGACGCGGGGCTCGAACCCACGAACCACGAGATCATGACCTAAGCGAAAGTCGGACGCTTAACCGACTAAGCCACCCAGGGGCCCCAAACCTCATCTATTTTCAAAAAGACAAGTCAACCCTGACTGGTCTCGATATTCTTATATCTTTAGATGTTACAGAAAATCACCTTTTTTTTTTAATGTTTATTTTTGAGAGATGGAGTGCCAGTGGGGGAGGGGCAGAGAGAGAGGGAGACACAGAATCCCAAGCAGGCTCCAGGCTCTGAGCTGTCAGCACAGAGCCCAGTGCAGGGCTGGAACCCATGAAATATCAGATCATGACCTGAGTGGAAATCAGACGCTTAACCAACTGAGCCCCCCAGGCACCCCATCTGTTTTTTTCTTAATGACTTAGGGTCTTTGTATCTTATCTAAAACTTAATGTCACAAATATTTTCTTCTAGAAACATTAGAGTTTTAATTTTTTGTTTATAGCTATGTACCTTTTAAGTTAGTTTTTCTCAAGTCTTATGAGGTCTGAGACAAGGGTTGAGTTTTATTTATTTTTGCATGTAGATACCCAGTTGTTCCACCACCATTTGTTGAAAAGTCTGTCCTTTATCAACAATAAATTCACCATAAACATGTAGGTCTATTTCTATTCTCTCTACTCTGTTCCATTGATCTATATATTCTTACACCAACCTCAGACTGTCTTGATTACTGCAGCTCATAGAAAATCATGAAATCAGATTCCAGCCTGCTTCTTTTAGTTATTTTGGCTATTCTTGCTCCTTTATAGATTTCCATATAAAGCTTAGAACCAACTTGTCAATTCTTTCCCCTTCCAAAAAAACAAAAACAAAAAACTAATCTGGAATATTATTGGAATTGTACCAAATTGTTAGGTCAGTTTGGGGAGAATGGGCATCTTAGTAATACTGAGTCTTCCTATCCATGAACATGATATATATTTCCATTCATCTAGATCTTTAATTTTTGTCAGCAGTGTTTTGTCAGCAGTATACAGGTCTTGTACACATCTTATTAAATTGATCCCAGGGTGCATGGGTGGCTCAGTCGGTTAAGCATCCAACTTCAGCTCAGGTCATGATCGCGCTGTTCGTGAGTTTGAGCCCCAGTGGGCTCTGTGCTGACAGCCAGCTCAGAGCCTGGAGCCTGCTTCAGATTCTGTATCTCCTTCTCTCTCTGACCCTCCCCCGCTCATGCTGTCTCCATCTCTCTCTCAAAAATAAATAAAATATTTAAAAAAAATTTTTTTAATTAAAATAAATTGATCTCTAAGGGCACGTGCATGGCTCAGTCACTTAAGCGTCCGACTCTTGGTTTCAGCACAAGTCATGATCTCGTGGTTTTATGAGTTCAAGCCCCTAGTCAGGCTCTGCACTGGCAGCATGGAGCCTGCTTGGGATTCTCTCTCTCCTTTTCTCTCTCTGCCCCTCCCCCAGTCACGCTGTCTCTGTCTCTCCCAAAATAAATTAACTTTAAAAAATTTTTAATAAATAAATTGATCCCTAATAACTATAATGATTCCTAAATAATAATTGTTTTTGATGCCACTGTAAATGGTATTTTTATTTCACTTTCCAGTTCATTTTTAGTATATAAAAATACAACTCACTTTTATGTTTTAAACTTCTGTGATCTTCTTAAATTCACTTGTTAGTTCTAGAAGCTTTTTTGTAGGTATTTGGGATTTTCTTCATAGATAATCATATTGTTTGTGAAGAAGTTGGTTTTACTTCCTTTCCTTTTTTTAAAACATTTTTTTAATATTTATTTATTTTTGAAAGAGAGAGAGAGAGAAAAAGAATGTGAACAGGGGAAGGGCAAGAGAGAGGGACACACAGAATCCAAAGCAGGCTCCAGGCTCTGAGCTGTCAGCACAGAGCCGGACATGGGGCTCAAACCCACGAACCGTGAGATCATAACCTGAGCCGAAGTCGGACGAGCTTAACTGACTGAGCCACCCAGGTGCCCCTACTACTTCCTTTCCAACCTATATGCCTTAAATTCCTTTTCTTGTGTTAGTGTAATGACTAAGCCTTTCAGTACCATGTTGAATAAAAGTGGTGAGATCAGACATCTTTGCCTTTTCCGGATCTTATTAGGAGGGATTCAGTCTTTCACCATTAAGTGTGATGTTAACCAGATTTTTTGCTCTGAGAATTTTTATCAGAATGAATATTCTTATATATTTTTCTTTTTTCATTTTCTTGTATTCATTAAAGCTAATTGGTACATTCATATGTATGTTAGTGGTTATGTAATATTAGCTTAAACTTAGTTTATTTTTCTTTAATAAGAACGAAGAGATTAACTAGGGGAGTGATAACTAAAAGGTACAGGGTTTCTTTTCAGGGTGATGAAAATGCTCTAAAATTAACTGTGGTGATGGTTGCACATAAGCTATTGAATTGTCCATTTTAAATGAGCGATAGTAAAGTATGTTAACTATATCTCAAACCGATTTTAAAAAAACTAATTATGAAAAGAAGTTTAAAAATAAGGAGATAAAGTAACTATCTAAAAGGAATTCATTTGTTAATGTATAATGTAGGTAGTGTTTCAAGTAGCAAAAGAATTATTCTACCAGTGTACCTTTTGTAATGGATACAGGGCTATCTTCTATTACTTCTTTCCATCTGTTTGCTTTGTTTTTGATTTGACCGTTTTTGATGTTGGTCTTTGTTGCTTTTGTTTCTTTTTCCAAAGACTTGATATCTTTCTTTTCTCATGTAAATAATAGTGCCATTTTCTTAGCCCTGCTCTAGTTGAGTGTCACAAATTTTGGTGTGTTGGTTATATATATATATATTGGATATATATATGGTTTGTCATTTCATTCAATTCAAAATATTTTTTTATTTCTTCTTTGACCTCTGGGTAATTTAGAAGTTTCTTGTTTAATTGTAAATAGTTGGGTGTTTCTCTGATAGCTTTCTATTCTAATTTCTATTTTAATTCATTGTGATCAGAGAATATACTTTGTATAATTTCAGGTCTGTAAAAATTGTGAAGATTTGAGTTCTGATTCATATATTTTAGTGAATGTCCACATGCTGTTGAAAAGAACATGAACTCTGCTTTTCTTCTGTTATGGGGTTCTATAAATATCAATTAGTTCACGTTAGTTTATAGCTTTGTTCAAGTCTTTGAGAGCCTTACTGATTTTTGTTAGTTTGCTCATTTACCTTTTCTATCAAGTACAGGAAACATTTTGAAGTGTCCAGCTATATGGATTTGTCTATTTTGATTTTAGTTTACCTGGGTTCCAATCTCAGCTATATGATGGGCACCAAAAAATGTATGGTTTTGTAGATTATCAGGTTTTTCTCATTGTTAAGATGGGAGTTACATTTTCTTATAGCTTTCTTTGTCTTAAGAGATGTGAAACTAAGAGTCATTTTTATTTGTAGAAGAGTGGCTTGCCTTACTTTTCTTACCTGTAAAATAGAATATTAGACTTTACCTTATGGATTTATTGTGAAGATTCAATAAGAGCGTATGTATCTGATAACTATACAGCTATATATCTGTAACCTAAGAGTTCCATTCACATAATAAGGACTATAAACTTGAAGCCTTTATTTTTCTTCTTCATGATACATTTCTTTGATTACTGGTAGTGGTAGACTAGCCTAATTTAAGAACACCATTATCAAAGAGTTTTGTTAGGATATTTTCCTTTTAACCCAATGTCATTTTCTGAATTGTTCTTCTAACATCTAAATGTGGGATATCCACAGTTTAGAAATAGATCTAATCCAAAGTGACCCAAAATGATAAATTAAAGAAGTTCATGAAAAGATAGTATGCTTCTCTGGATTTCTTAAATTCAGAAATTTTGCTGTTTTTATCATCACCTTAGCCAGTAATGATTTCTTCAGACTTTATCCTTTGTCTTAGTGTTAAAATAAATTCATCTTATAAAATAACCTTCATAGTTACCTATTAAAATATTTTAAGATCTCAAATACAAATTTTATTCAAAGAACCGGGGTTCCCTCCCCCCTTTTTTTTTATGTAAAGGCAACATCAGACGCTGACCTGAAAGAACATATGGTTGGAATCATATTCAGCAGGAGTAAGCTGACTAATTTACAAAAACAGGTTGGTAAATTGTCATTTCATTGTCCACATCAGTTTTTATTTGTTTTAAGGGTGTGAAGTATTTTCCAAAATTTATAGAGACTTTTTATGCTGACTCTTTTATAGATCCTGCAGAATGTATCTGCCTTTAGTATATTGGCATACCTGAATCACTTTAAAGATTTTATGATTGTTAACTTTCTGACCTTGCTGCTCTTTTGTTATTTCTCATTTTCAGGTGGATTGTTTCATGTTGGTGTCAAATATCCACCTATATCAGATTTCATTTGGATTTTCTGTGTTCCTTTTCCCACTTTTCTTGTTTGTCAGTTGATTTTTTTTCTGAACAATTATAGTGTTAACTAAATCATTGCTGATATTTTTAATTATAAGGAGATGGAGTAGTACTAGATTGTTCATATAATGAATGGAGTACCTGGGTAACAAAAATTAGTGTTTCAGATGTCGAATAAAATACTGGTTTTAAATTAGCCCATTAATTTAACTTTCAGCATCATTTAATCTTGCTTAAGTAAATAAATTTATCTGTGCTTTATCTTTTTAACAGCGTTTCATTGAATCTTAAATGCTACCAGTTATAAAATGTGCTGTTATTTCATGTATCACTAAAAAAATGAAAATTTGCTGCCAGTTACATTGTGAATGCCATCAATTATAAAGCACATTATGAATAGAAATGTTAAAATGTGGGAGGAAAATATGCCTTAGAAGTGATAAAATATGGTAATTTGCTTTTGTTTGATGTCTTAAACCACAGGTATGGGTATTGGTAACTTGTATATAGATAGTTTCTACATAGGAGTTGATTTAAATATTAAGATTTTTAATCATAGTTCTGCTAGTTTTCCTTAATTGTTTTTAAGATGAGTTAAGAGAACGATATGATAGAGAAAAAACTGGGAAAAGAGTGTTAAATTGAGTATCAACTAATATTCTTGTCTTTTTTTTTTACTAGAAATAGTAAATCTTTTCTTTTTTTTTTTACTAGAAATAGTAAATCTGACTTATAAGTATGTTTTTACGTTTTCTTCATGTTGCCTTTATAGGTGTGTGCTCACATCGTCCAGGCAATTCGCATGGAAGCCACCAGAGTTCGTGAAGAGTGGGAACATGCCATTTCAAGCAAAGAAAATGCCAATTCTCAGCCCAGTGACGAAGATGCCTCCTCTGATGCCTACTGCTTTGAGCTGCTCTCTATGGTCTTAGCGCTGAGTGGCTCTAACGTGGGCCGGCAGTATCTGGCTCAGCAGCTGACTCTGCTCCAAGATCTCTTTTCTCTGCTCCACACGGCATCTCCTCGAGTCCAGAGACAGGTGACTGGTCATAGCACTTACCTTCTGACTTACTTTGTTCCTCAAAACACTGCTAAAAAATTACACTAGCAAAGAGATTCACCTTAGGGTCTTAAGTATTGATTTTTATTCTGTTCTGCTATTTGGTTTTTTGGATTGTATTTTAACTCCATGCTTTTTTATTTTTGACTCACTGTAATGAGAATATGGGAGAATAAAATATGTTCCATTTTACGAATGTGCTGTTGTGATAAAGAGTATTCTGTCTACTAATTGTCTTATTACCATGAGATGTGTGGTTTTTCTTTAATCTTTTTTAAATTTTTTTTAATGTTTATTTTTGAGAGGGGGGAGGAGCAGAGAGACAGAGAGAGAGAGAGGGAGAGAGAAAGACACAGAATCTGAAGCAGGCCCCAGGCTCTGAGTTGTCAGCACCAGAGACTGATGTGGGGTTTGAACTCACTCACCATGAGATCATGACCTGAGCTGAAGTCATGCGTAACCGACTGAGCACCCAGGTGCCCCTCTTGAATCTTGACCAAATAAAAGACATGTCTTTTTCTTGCTGCCCTGGAGGGGTAATTGCCACTTGAGAAATTAAAAATAGTGTTTAAGTCATATTTCTGTCCTTCTCAAAGCTTTTGAAGTCATAGAAAGGCAGCAGAGCACATTAAAAAAAAACGAAAACTTTAGAATACCAGTCTTTAAGAGGCATTCTTTCCTTTCATTTTTCTTATCAGGTAACCTCCTTACTAAGGCGAGTGTTGCCTGAAGTGACCCCTAATCGTCTGGCCAGCATCATAGGAGTGAAATCCCTCCCCCCAGCAGATATCAGTGATATCATTCACTCAACAGAGAAAGGAGATTGGAATAAACTAGGTATCTTGGACATGTTTCTGGGATGCATCGCCAAAGCACTCACAGTACAGCTCAAAGCCAAAGGAACTACCATCACAGGAACGGCTGGTACCACTGTGGGCAAAGGTGTTACTACGGTCACTCTCCCAATGATTTTCAATTCCAGGTTGGTCATTGCATCCGTTTTAGTATTAAAATAGAACAGAGTTGAGCTACTATTTGTAGAATTAAGACAGGATCCCAAATTCTACCTTGTTAGCCTGCTCACCAAATGGAAACCATAAACAACTAATCCATGTATGAAAGAGAATGCTATATGTAATAAGTGTCATTTCAGGTTAGTGGGAAAAGGAACGGGTGCTGAATATGTGATACTGGAATACTTATCGTGTAAAAACAAAAATTGAAGGCCTCTATCTCACACCATATACAAAAGTAAACTTGAGATCAATTAAAACTTTATGTATATTTCTTTTAACACTACACTAAGACAAATTATAGAAGAATATTTCTATAATCTTCAATCCAGGAAGACCTCCTTAAAACTCAGAACCAAAAAGTCAGAGGAAAAGATTCACAGATTTGGCTATATAAGAATGAAAGTGAACTGATAGACAATAATATTAAAATGTTTTTAAAATATAAACTGACCTGGAAAAATATTTAACACCTATATAGTAGAGAATGAATTATTAGTCATAATATTTTTTGAAATGACTACAAATTAATTAGAAAAGACAGACAACTGATAGAAAAATATACAATGAGCAGTTAGTCCTGAGATACAACAATAGGAAAATATCTTTGTTTTGGCAGCATTATGAAGAAATAGGCATTACGACATCTAACGTAGATTGCTACAGCCTTTTTGGATGTCAGTTTAGTAACATATTACTATATTGAAAATATGCTTACCCTTTGACCTACCAAATGTTTATACTTACGGACAAAGATGTGCAGGGAAGTTCGTTGCAGAATAGTGTGTAACAGCAGAAAATTAGACATCTAGAACATTACTAGTCAAAGAATCAGTCCATGATATTAAGCAAGTAACACTAGAATATAAATCAATGTACTGCTCTCTCCATCCAGATAGTCTTGCAAAGGAAAAAACAATGTCAACTGAAATAAACAGTAGTACACCCAGTGACATAGTTGACATTCTGGTGCAGCCCTCAATATCTGTCTGGATTGGTAACAAATAGCTTGTGCTCTGTGGATATACTTTGAACAGCAATGTTCTAGAAGATGCAGGGTACAAAAATAATATAGGAACAAATATTTAGAAGGGAACATGTATCAGAATAGCTGCTCTCTCAGGGTTGAAGAGAAGATTATGAATGATATGTTGATTAATTTCTTTTTAAAATACTTTGAATCATTTAAAAAATTGAAATACATACTAAAATAGCAGTTTTCAGCATATTTATTTATAACCGTCACTGATTGTTTTGCAAATGCTGACTTTTCTTTGTAGTTATGTTCGAAGAGGTGAAAGTCATTGGTGGATGAAGGGCTCAACTCCTACCCAGATCTCAGAGATCATCATTAAACTTATTAAGGATATGGCAGCAGTGAGTTCCATCTCTCTGATCATTATGTCAATGAAGTACAATAGAAATCTGATTAAAACAGGCTTATTGTACTACATTCATAGCAGAAGTACATTAGTGTGATTTTGCTTCACTTAAAGCTTCTGTTTAGTAGGTTAATGCACCGTTTGTTTTTTTAGTCAGTGATATATTTGTTTTTTGTGTAAACTTCATTTCAAGCTTCCCAGTTAATTTACTTGAGAATTGTTAGTCTTCTAAAACTTTAAAACTTAAAAAATAAAATATACTTTTTGAGCTCTACAAATCAGCCAGAATCCAAAAACCTAAAGGAAAAACAGGGTTCCCTAAAGTTTCTCATTCTTTTTAGTTCTCTTCTGGTTTATAAAACTTTTACTCTTCTTTATTTATTTATTTATTTATTTATTTTTTAAATGTTTATTTATTTNAGCCACCCAGGCACCCCTACTCTTCTTTATTAATACCACTGTCTTTAGAGGTTGGCTTTTCAGGGAGATCTGGGAGTGTGAGGGAAAGGGAACTATTTCTCCAGAGTACCTGGCTCTTACTGTTTGCTCCATATTGCTAGTTTTCTCACATTCCATTATATTTCCAGTCTGAGAGGGCAAGGTGCTCTGGAGCGTGAACTCCTGAGAGGCAGACCAGACAGAAGGCATTTCAGAAGAGGTGGTAGAGGAGGAACTGCCCTTTGTTCTGTCCTGTTTTGTTTTGTTTGTTTTTAGAGAAAGAGCACCAAGCAGGGGAGAGGGGGAAAGGGGCTGGGGAGGGGTGGGGGGAGAGAGAATGAGGGAGAGAGAATTTCAAGCAGGCTTCACACCCAGCATGGAGCCAGATGCGGGGCTCAACCCTGGGATCGTGACCTGAGTCAAAATCAAGAGTTGGATGCTCAATCGACTGAGCCACCCAGGCACCCATGGAACTGCTCTTTTAAGAGATTGATAGCATCCTAGAAAGGATATTCTGGGGAAATAGGAAATTCTGTCGCTTTTCCCAGCAGCAAGATTTCCTCAGTTGGTGAAATAGAGAACTTTCTCATTTCTCAACGAGTCTTTCTCAAGATAAAAATATTTATGGAAAAGATTTAGGAATACCTAAATTGTATAATAGTCAAGTGTTTATATTCAGCAAAGATCAAGTTAGCAAATAAAGTAGTTGTAATTTAAACCCATTTATGCTCTTGGGTTCTAGTAATATTCATCTGGAAGGACTTAGCTTAGCAACATGAATTTTGTGTTAAATAACAAGTCTTCATAATCAGAATTTCTCCAACTTAGATACCTTAGTACTTCTGTTGTTTTTATCTAAATGTAAGAGGAAATACCCTTGAGCTCTATAGGAATTGAGACCTAATTTTTATTGACTTTTCATTCATTAAATTAGTGATTAGAAGTTGAGTTTTTCATAGAGTTATGATGGATTTTTATTTCAAAAGTATGGCCCTTGATTTAAAGTTGCAATAATAAATAAATCTTTCCTTATTGTTGAGAAGATGTTATTTAAGAGAAGAGATGTTATTTAAGAAGAGAAAACAATAACAATTGTTTAATTGTTATTAAACAATTCTCTCCTGCTTGATAGGGTCATCTGTCTGAAGCATGGTCCCGAGTGACGAAAAATGCCATAGCAGAAACCATCATTGCCTTGACCAAGATGGAGGAAGAATTTAGATCTCCAGTGAGATGTATTGCAACAACTAGGGTAGGAGTTTCTTTTCATTTAGTCTTTATTGTTAAGTGTTCTTTTTCTCATAATAAGTTGGAATAAGCTTAAATCAGTCAGTCAGCTTAATCCAATTTTTTAACCAAATATTCTCTCTATTGAAAAAGTGTGAAAGGCTTTTTTGAATTAGGAACTAAGTATAGTGGTTATAGACATTCACATTCACTGTTGTATGTTCTCTATCACTTCTTTTTGTTATTATTTAGGAAGCTAAGGATAAACTGGTAGGAAAAGGCTAAGTTACCATGTGTGATCTTTCTGATGGTGTATTTAGTGTAGCTTATACTGTAAATTTAGTGTCAACATTATGCTCAAATACACTCAAAGTCCTTTGAAGACCAGGCCCTCCCTACTCATTTTGGTATGGCCCAATTATCCTAAAGTAGAGCCTACTTACTGGATTTATAGACATTACTTCTAAAAAAGTAAAAAGTGTATTCCCAGAGCAGGGTGGGGCAGAATCTCTTAGGGAAAGGAGTGCATTCTTCAGCTGAGACCTCTATAGTAATTTTTAACCTACAAAATTTCATGGCCTGTATACTTCCCAAAGAGATTAGGGATTTCCTTGAAACAGGGCAGCGTGGCAGCATTAAGAAGTAAACACTGACAGAAATAGCTCTATATAATCTTCACAAGTCTGCAGAAGAAGACAAATTGTATTTCTCTAGGGCAAAAGAAGCCGCCTGACACTCTGCTTCTAGTGAGTGTGACGTGTAAAGCATTACTCTGTCCACACCACTTCTCCACCATACCCACGCTCTTTTACCCTGCACTCCTCTCTCTCCTTGCTCACTTTGTTTTTCTTCATCTGTTTGTTTTCCGTTTTCTAACTTTTCCCTGTCTTACTCTTCATCTCTATTCACTCTTAAGGACTTTTTAAGTAATTAACTATTTTCCAGTAATGAAGAAATGTATCATTCCATGTAAAACTGAATTTTAACCCTTTAAGACCTAGAAAGTTTTAAACTCTTTTTGAGGACTGTTTTCTAAAGTTTGTTAGATACATCGTATTCCCAACAAAGTATATACCAAGCATAGTGCTGGGCACTTAGAGGGGTACAGAGACTTCTGAGGAGCTGTTATTACCCAGAAGAATTAATAGGTACCCACCTACCGACTCATGGGACTATGTCAAATTAGACAGCCATTGTGCCACCTTCCCTGGAATGTAGTGCCTTAGGCAGATGATGCTAGATGGAAAAATTTGCAAAAGGCACTGGTACAGTAAATATTCAATAAGTTTATTTATTGATATAATGTTTGTATATCCCAAAAACGATAATTTTATATGTCAGGTAAAAAGCAGAATGGTTCATCAGAGCAGCAGTGATTTATTTGGTAAATATTTGAGTACCTACTATGTGCACGACACATACAGCAATGAGCATGTGCACCTGGTATCACATCAGGAAAACTGGAGTGTTTTCAATTTTTTTTCAAATTCAGCTGGCATTTGTTGAGTTGTTATCATGGATCAGGCAGGCAGTGTTTTTTTAAGTCTTTCCTAAAAATTCAGTATCGTGACAGCCTTTCCTATTAACAGCTCTGGCTTGCTCTAGCATCACTATGCGTGCTGGATCAGGACCATGTAGATCGTCTCTCCTCAGGGAGATGGATGGGAAAGGACGGGCAGCAGAAACAAATGGTAAGATCAGAATTGTTTTATAAAAACATGTCCTCCTGTCTTGTTTTTCTTTATAAGTAAGCTTTAGCTTAGCTTAAAAAAAAAAAAAAAAAAAAACCCTGCAAGTCCACAGTTAGTGCAAAATTGTGTCACATTGCCCGGGTCATCTCACAAGTCTGTTTCACTTAGGGTCCTCTCTTCATAGTCTATTAGGGGCTTTAATTATTATATACAAGAGTTTTCCCCTTCTTCTCTGAGCCATGCTTGCACCACATCAAAATGTGCTTTTAGCCACACTAAATGTTCTTCAGTCTTATGGAAAGAAGGAAATAAAGCATTAAGAGAAGCACCATGACATACCATTTATTCACAAGTATACCGTACTTAAAGTAGGTTTGACAGGTGTGCCTACATTCACTGGAAGGGAAGACATTATATAGGCCCTTTCAACATTTTCTCATTAATGTTAAGTTTCAGAATGAATCATTTCCTCATTTAGCATACAGAATGTTTGCATGTAGGAGGAGAAAATGTCTTAAGTCATTAAAGTATACATGTTTATTTTATTAATCATTGAAACTGCTCAGCACATTAATTACTGAATTAGAGGTTTGGAGGGATGTTTATATTTAAGTACACTTGCCATAATTCTGTTTAATGTTCAGATTCTAAATTCCTAATAGACTTCAAAACAACATTGTTGTGAATAAATTACATTCCATTTGTATGTGTGTCTGAAACTTTCTTGTTATTGTAAAGTAACATGTGGAAATGACTTGTTTTAGCCTATGTGTGACAACCATGATGATGGAGAAACTGCAGCAATCATTTTATGCAACGTGTGTGGAAATCTGTGCACCGACTGTGACAGGTTCCTTCATCTTCATCGGCGAACCAAAACCCATCAAAGACAGGTGAAGATGTCTGTCTTTACACTCAGAACAGCATCTGGAGCATAAGATACAGCCAATAAATTTTGAAATAAATCGGGGGAAGAGGCTTGATGTAATGGGAAAAGGGGACTTTGGGATCAGAGACCTCAGTGGAGTTCCCAACTGCCTCACTTACCAGCTGTGTAAAAAGACAGTTGTTTAGCCTCTCTGAGACTTCATTTCTGCATTTTAAAAAACGGGGTTGTTGTGAAGATTCAAGACAAGATTGGAAATATCTGAAACTTCTTAGAGTGCTTTGTAAATAAAAGCCATTTTTTTGAGTAATTAAATATTACACTTCCTCTTTCCAAGTGATAAATAAAATATTTTCCCCTTTTCTTTAACGAAACAATAGGTCTTCAAAGAGGAAGAAGAAGCTATAAAGGTTGACCTTCATGAAGGTTGTGGTAGAACCAAATTGTTCTGGTTGATGGCACTAGCAGATTCAAAAACAATGAAGGCAATGGTGGAATTCCGAGAGCACACAGGTAAAAGAGGATTTATGATTGAAGCATGCCTTCAAAAAAAGATTGACCCATGACTACTGATTATGATTGAACTGGATGATATGAATGTGAATTATTCAATGTGGATTATTTTGAGTATATTCTGGCAACTATGACATCATTGATCACTGTATTATTATATTTACTAGACAATGTTATATAGTAGAGAGAACATTAGACCACAAGTCGGGAAACCTGGTTTGTCACTCACTGGCTGTGTTACCTTGAGCAAATCATTTTATCTCCAAAATATGTGGTGTTTCATTTTTTATTTTTTTTCTAAAGTAAATCTGGTTATATTCTCAACTTAAAGTTACATTGAATTTTATGAATTCTTAGTTTTCAGAACCCCTGTATTCTGCCTTTTGTCTGACTGACAAAAAATTTGTGATGTTTGAGTGGAGTGCAAATCTGAACGAATTAACTCTAGGAGTAATTTTTCATGATACAAAAGCATGGTCTTTCCTTCTCATAGGTGATTTCTTTTTCTCCTATCATCCAATAGGAGATGATACATTTATAAATGTTCTGGTGTTGAACCATTCTTGTATTCATGAATTAAACTATCCTTTAAAAAAACTTTTTTCCTGTAAATATTGCTGAATTCTGTGTATTACTATTATATTTAGAATTTTTATATCTGTGTTTTCACATGAGCTGCATTTTTCAAATCTTCCTATTCTTTTTCCTGTTGTTTTCTTATTTTCTGGATTCTGTTACTTCTTTGATGATTTCAGACATTTAATTTCCTTTTCATATTGTTCTGTCTACTCTAGTTCCTTAGATGGGAATTCTTCTGTTTATTTAAGCTTCTTATTATCTGATGATAGGTTTTTTTTATACCATATAATTTTGCTATTGTAGAACTTCTTAAAGAGCTATCTTTCTTCTGTGTATTATTCTCTAATTTTTATTACATTTTGTATGCAAAGTATATTTATCTGTGCTTTCGGAGCTGGGGATTTGTCTTATCTGCTCAACTTCCTATCCATTTGGCCTCAGATAGATCTTTAGTTGCTTGTCTTACTGTCAAACCACCAGGCTGATTTCCCAATGATAGCAACTGATATACACCAGATTCTCCTGTTGGTTGTTTTGTTTTGTTTTGTTTTTTTATTTAGCTGCATTAAAATATGTGGGAAACATATCCTTAAGTTAGATTTTTCTTTATCTGCTTGAACCTAGGCAAACCCACCACAAGTAGCTCAGAAGCATGCCGCTTCTGTGGTTCCAGGAGTGGGACAGAGTTATCTGCTGTTGGCAGTGTTTGTTCTGATGCAGATTGCCAGGTGAGTATATAGGAGACATTCAGGCTGTCCCAGTAAGGAATAGCTTGTATTCCTTCGGGACGTATTCACTTCATATAAATAAGAGTTAGAGCTCAGCATCACTTCAGTTTTCTAAATTAGTATATTCCCCATGTCAAGAGTTAAATTCTTGAGGCACCAGGGTAGCTCAGTCAGTTGGGCATCCAGCTTTGGCTCAGGTCATGATCTCATCATTCATGAGTTTGAGCCCCATGTCAGACCCTGTGCTAACAGCTCAGAGCCTGGAGCCTGCTTCAGATTCTGAGTCTCCCTTTCTCTGTGTCCCCACTCACGCTCTTTCTCTCAAAAATAAACACACATTAAAAAAAAAAAAAAAAAGTTAAATTGTTTAGCAGAGCTAGGGAATGGATAAGTTTCTCAAGCCCAAACCAGACTGTGTGTTTATCAGCTACCATCATAATATATATTTAATGTTTGCTTTTGTGCTAGAAACAGGTAAAAATGTGTGGACTGTATTTCCTTTACCTCTTACATACTTTACTCATTTATTTCCCTATAAAAAAACTTCCAGTATTTAAGAATTCTTTAGTTCTGAACACCCATACACATGTTCCATGCTATCCAAATATTTTCAGTTCCTTAAGTCAGTTAACAAGAATTTGAATAGGGCCCCGCTATGAAAGATACCCAAATATTTTTTATACCATTTTAGTGAGGAGATAGGTGGTGATTAGGAGATTGTATATCAGGACTTTTTTTGCTTCAGGACTATGCATGAAAATAAATAGTTTAAAATTATATTTCATTTTTTATCAGCATTCCTTTCATGTAAATTGAACTGTATGTTAGCAAACTGGACAACAAATTATATTTTAAAAATTACACTTTAAAAATTTTTTAATTAAAAATTACACATTAAAATCCTTGCTGATCTTTAAGTTATATTCAAATGAACAATAAAAATAACCTTATTGTTACATAACCTAAATGTGTATTTCCTGTGGGAAATATCTTGGAAAATTAATATAATGGATACAACTACCAGGATATATGCCCTTTTTGATATTTGGAATGCCATTATGATTTATATTTATAGGAATATGCTAAGATAGCCTGTAGTAAGACGCATCCTTGTGGCCATCCATGTGGAGGTGTTAAAAACGAAGAGCGCTGTCTGCCCTGCCTGCACGGCTGTGATAAGAGCGCCACCACACTGAAGCAAGACGCGGATGACATGTGCATGATCTGTTTCACCGAGGCGCTCTCGGCAGCACCAGCCATTCAGGTTGTCTCAGCTCTTACAGTGGTAAACGTGCCTAGAACTTAAAACGGGAAGTATAAATGTATTTGTTATAAATAAACAGATCACCGAACCTATTTTATATCATTGGAAGAAAATGTCCCACTAACATCTTCCAGTTTCTTGAAGAGCAAATTCTATCCCTTTAGGTTTCTTTCCATTTTGTGTGCTGAGCTTTAATTTGTGATTTGTGTGAATCTATATGATCAATAGAATGTATAAAATGTTAAGGGAGGAAAAAATAATAAGGTTAATAAGGTTAGCCAGTAACCACTCTCTTCTTAATTTCAAAAGCCCAGAATGGTGGCATTATATAATTGATAAACGTACTTGTATATGTAATTCATATGCATACAAGTGAATAATTTTAAATTGTTCCCTAACCAGGCTTACTCTTTTAAGGTGGTAATAAATTGGGAGAAGCTGAAGATCTAGTTTATAATATATCATGAATAACAAAGAAGTACTGAAATTTCATTATTCTAAACTTGATTTGTCTCTTACCTGCTTTAACTAGCACCTTGCGTTTAACATTAATCTGCCATTTATTCAAGTGTTTATCATTATCACATTTGCTTATATCCCTTTCCTTTTTTAATTCAAGCTGGACTGTAGTCACATATTCCACTTACAGTGCTGCCGACGAGTTTTGGAAAACAGATGGCTTGGTCCAAGGATAACATTTGGTTTTATATCTTGTCCCATTTGCAAGGTATGGAGAGAATCAGAAACTACTTTCTATTTTTATCTTTATCTTCATCTTTCAGAATAAACACGTCATCATCTCTTGGTGTCCTTCCCAATTTACTTTTCCCCCCCCGGGTCCCCATCAGTTTCTGTTCTTTTCATCCAGGTGTGCTAGAGAATGTTATAAGATCCATCTATTATAATGCATTTCAAAACAGTAAGTGTCAATTAAAAACTATTTAAATGGAATGAAACATATTGCATCAGAAAATTTATGTAGACATCATCATGCATGGAGTTCATCACCACTTTCAGACCAGGTCATGTGACATGACAGCAGGTGAATGAGCCTGTGGTGCTTGTAGGTTCTTATACCTGTAAGGTATAAGAAGGCTGGGTTTTCAGGGCCATTAAGACAGATGCTTTTGAAGCATAGGTAAAATAAGGAGAAAATTGTTGATATTCTGACACATCTGTTTAAAAATAGTAAGCAGAGTAGCAACTTGTTTTGGCAAGGCAGTGATGATTAACAAAAAACCTTTGTTTAATAATATAATTGACAGTGCCTTCTCTAGTAATTCTTCATTCCTTCTTGTTCTATTAAGTCCTCCTTATTTCCTTCAGATGTGCAGACTGGTATAAAGGGTATAAGATGCAAAGACTTAGCATAAACATTGCTTAGTTAGACTGAGGAACAGTCAAAAAGATTGTAGCAAATACTTTTCTCTCTTATATGGTGCCACAGAAAAGGTCACCTTTAGGAAATGATACACGAAGGTGATGTAGAAAGTACTATCTCTTCACTTCTGTCATCTGACACTCTACCCTACCCCAAACAACCAGAACCCACACACACAGGGATTTTGTCCTATTTGTGGCAGCAAGGCAACCGTTTACTCCCAGAGGAGCTAAGGCAGCAGGAGATATATTTCAGACTCAGGAAATATGAAGCCAGTAAAACAGAATTTTCATGTTTTTTGTCCCCTTTTGTCCCTGATCTTGGAAAAATTTGGGATTGTGAGGGTTTTACAGGATTATTTTTAAATGGTATTTTTTTTAGAAAATGTTCACTCTGGTTATTTCCTAGCACAGTGCTTAGTTCTTAGATGCTAACTTAAGTATTTGTTGAACTCATAACTAAATGTTCATTTTTTTAAATTTCAGAACAAAATAAATCATATAGTATTAAAAGACCTGCTTGATCCAATAAAAGATCTCTATGAAGATGTCAGAAGAAAAGCCTTAATGAGACTGGAGTATGAAGGTCTACATAAGAGTGAAGCTATCACAACTCCTGGTGTGAGATTTTATAATGACCCAGCTGGCTATGCCATGAATAGATATGCATATTATGTCTGCTACAAATGCAGAAAGGTATGCTATAAATTATCGTGGGAATTTTTAAGACCTAGAGATTACCTGTATGATTAAGAATTGAATTGTATAGGGGTGCCTGGGTGGCTTAGTCAGTTAAGCGTCCGACTTTCGCTTAGGTCATGATCTCGCGGTTTGTGGGTTCGAGCCCCGCGTCGGGCTCTGTGCTGACTGCCAGCTCAGAGCCTGGAGCCTGTTTCAGAGTCTGTGACTCCCTCTCTCTCTGGCCCTCCCCTGCTCACGCTGTCTCTCTCTCTCTCTCCTAGAAATAAATAAAAATTAAAAAAAAAAAAGAGTTGAATTGTATAATGATATTGAATTCTTATATCTTAAGTCTGAAGTTAAAAATGAGAAAGCTTGATACTATGTTTTAAGTTGAACTTTTTTACTTAATTTGTTTTGGGACTTTTTTTCAACCTATACAAACTATGGGATTTTTTTTTAATCTACACAGTTTCTAAAGCATGTAATATTTCTGTACACAAGCCACTTCACCATCAGTAATCTCCTATTTGCCAAATCCAGTTGGTTCTTAAATAAACTTCTCCTACTTGACTCTTTTCACCATTTCCTCATTAAAATTCCTTGGCTTCCAAGACACTAGTCTTGATATTCTCTTTCTTTCTGGTTATTTTTCTTTAAGTCCTTTATAAGGTTCCTTTTCATTCACCTACTCCTTACAGATTTAGTTTCTCGGCACTGTATTCTTGCCTAATTATAACCTTCTTACCTTTCCAGAGCTCTTGTTCGCCAAACATCTGTACCATTCTGACCTTGCAAAATTGTTGAGATTTAGATACAAATATTTACCTGCTTACCAGACATTGTAATTTCTCACAGATGGTTCAAGGTTCACATGAGGAATAACTACATTCATTGACTTCGACTCTGTCAGTGTCTAGTCTTTATTTACAAAGTCTTGTCAATTCTGTCTTTAAATATCTCTGAGTTATTTTTTTTCTATTACAACTTCAGCAAGCCTAATCCTTTTCTTTGGTAATTATAGTAGCCTTCTTACTGAGCCCCTTGTGTGGTGCCCCTAACCCCTATATTCAATCCTTTACATTCACATTGCTACTAGTAGATTAATATTTCCAACCCTTAAATCTGATTGTGTCATTTTTCTGCTTATAGTACTGTAATAGCCCTGTCCACACTCCAGTCTCATTTCCCAGTGTGCTCCCATTTGTGCCCCATGCTATAACATACTGAACAGCCTGCAGCTCCCCAAGCTCGGCCATGTTTGCTCCCTCACCAACTCCTCTGTGCCATCGCATAGGCTGTTTCTCCTCATGGCATGCACTTTCCTACTCCTTCTCTGCATTGTACTCTCATCCGACACCTGCCCACACACATCTCCTACTCATAGCCACATCTGTCCAATCACACATCTGTTTCACCTCCTCTGTAATGTGCCCACGCTTCTGCTCCACTACCACATGATTTTGGTATCTTGCGTACCGCCTTTAGAGCACTCTGTATCTTGTTATGATTACTGGTTCACTTGTCTCAGCACTACCTGATACATTCTGTGAGAACTGAGAACGAAGGATTATGTGTTTTCACTTCTCTTTCTCCAGTACTTGGCACTTCCTAGGCACTAAGTTAACTAGAGAATGAATAAAATAAGTGAAGGAATATTTCGTCTGTAAATGGTGTATAGTCTCCCAATGTAACAGAAAGAATATACAGCTAATGAATGGAAAGCTAAATAGATAGATGATAGCCAGAAAGGCAAATATATATATGTACATTCAAGGAAAAACTAATAGTGTACATTTGTAAAATGTGTACTGTTACAAATAACAAAATACTTATTTCTGTGTGATATGCTAAACCTCATAAATGAATATTGTTTTACCCCAGGGATGACAGTTGACTGTCTAGGGGGCCAAGCAGGGACTCTAGAAGAGTGAAACAGCTGAAATAAGCACTAGACCTCGGGACAAATATTTCTGAGGCCAGATTAGTGGTGGGCAACCATTGATAACCTCTTTATCAATGGAGCCTGTCTTTTGACCTGCTTTTCTGGTACAGATAATACATTAATATTGACTCATCTTGTTTATCATCACATATGGACATAGCTTTTTGGCTATGAGACATGTTGTACATGCAGATTGCCCCAGTTATAATTGGCCTCATTTATGTTGTGCCCAAAGCAAATACAGATAAATCATCCCCCAAGATAATTTCATTTATTCAAGCATGTATATTGGATACTGTTGAATTCCAGCACACTGTATAGCTTTGTAAATATAAGCAGTCTTCTGAGTAGAATTACCGAATTGCCCTTTCCTTTTCTTTTCTTCTTCTCTTTTTTTTTTTTTTTTTAAGTAAACTCTGTGCCCAATGTGGGGCTTGAACTCACAACCCTGAGATTCAGAGTCTCATGCTCTCCCACTTGAGCTAGCCAGTGCCCCTTCCCTTTCCTTTTTAAAAACTTTTGTATGGATGAAATTTATTTTTTCTGTCCAATTAACCCCAGGATTCAAATTGTGTACTAATATTTATTTTAGGCATATTTTTTGTACTACAGTATTAAAATTTGGAAATTAGGCATGTTTATCAAAGCAATAGAAGAAAGCATTTAATGCTTCAAAATGAGAAAAATTACTTAAACTTTGCCCTGAAAAAGCACTTTCTCTTCACTCTTTAATTTACTGTTGTTGATATTTATTTGGAATATTATACATTCCTTTGTTATTTTGCTTTGACAATACAGTGTTTGACCTTACTACTCTAAGCATGAGTTTATTTCAGATTAAAGTAGCTTTATTTCATACCCTCATCTAACCATAATGGGCACCCAGTAGGCACTGCAAGGAAGAGTCTAATAGATAATAGTATTTTCTAAGACCGCTTGATTTTACTTTCACTAACCTCATTCTGTATCTTCCATGGCAAAATTTTTGTTGTTGTTCTCCACATAGGCATATTTTGGTGGCGAAGCTCGGTGCGATGCTGAGGCTGGACAAGGGGATGACTATGATCCCAGAGAGCTCATTTGTGGTGCCTGTTCTGATGTGTCCAGGGCTCAGGTGGGTAGCACATTTTAATAGAAAGGACAGTTTAGATATATTACCCTTCTTTTTTTTTTTTCCAAAAATAATAATGTAACTAAGATGGTAGGAATAATATGGCAGGTTTTTGCCCAGTGCTTATAGCAGTGTATCATCTTTCAAATCAATTTATATATGTTACTTTCTTGGATGATATTTGCATTTTATAATTTTGTCTTCCATAAAATAACCACCATATCTCAACAAGTAATAAATTTACTTTTTCTTAAACCTGCAGTCACACATTTAGTTTTACCTCATTTTGATGAAATCTTCATAGTACATCTGTGAGACTGAGAGATAGAGTAAATATTATTAACTATTCAGTTTGGCCGGCCAGGAAAAACTTACCAGGAAATTAACTGTCTTACTTATTAAATCAGATTGACTATGATGATCTGAGATTAGAATTTTCGGCTTTCTGCAGACCTTTTGGGCAAAGCCATGCATTTATTCATTAATTTTTTAATGTGTGTATGTATATATATCATCAGTTTTCCAGTCAGTTTTGAGATGTGTATACTCTTGTGATAAGAATCACTAAGCTATATATATAACTATCGTAACTGTAATTGAAATAGACATGCTATAATCTTGTGTCTATTTATTTTCTTTTGCTATAGATGTGTCCAAAACATGGCACAGACTTTTTGGAATATAAATGTCGCTACTGCTGTTCAGTGGCTGTCTTTTTCTGTTTTGGAACAACACATTTTTGTAATGCTTGTCATGATGATTTTCAAAGAATGACTAGCATTCCTAAGGAAGAACTACCACACTGTCCTGCAGGTATGCTTTTAATACGTTTAAACATTGTTGTGTTGTATATACTTTTGAGTTTAATGTGATCACATGAGAACCCTGTTCTGAGTGGCAGAAATCTGGTTCAAACTAACCTAAAGAATTAGAGCAAATTTCTTGTCACTTGTAAGCTTTTGACATTCTGAGTGAAGTAGAAAGATCACCATGGTGATGAAGGGTTAGGAGTTGTAATGGAAACCAGTTGCCTGGAGAAGAAGGAAGTCAGTAAAAGAATCACTGGTTAGCACTAAAGGGCCATGTGAAGTTTGGAGTTATGAGTTAATAGAACAATTTTAAAGGATTTTGTGATTTTTTTTTTTTTTTGAGAATTCTGGAACCAGCACCATAAAATGGACAAGTGATTAGATCTAGGATGGCTGGGAATTGGCAGCGTAGCGAGCATTAGAAAGCCATGGAGTTAAGCCACTGAGAATACAGGAGAAATGATTGTGTGTGGAGGTCAGGCTGACAAAAATAAGAATATACAAGCAAAAAGAAACTGAAAAGATGGGAAGAGGTCAGGAGTCTGGGAGTCCCAATGAAGTGGAGTGCCAGGCTTCACAGAAATGAGGGAAGTGGAAGGGAAGGTAAATATGACCAAAGAAGAGAATTTTACATGAGATGTATCTGAACTTGGTGAAAATTCATAAGGTATGTACTGTGCAGTACTCACAGCACAGTGTACAATCTTTTTAAAGCTGAGAAACATACTCATCCACTGCTTATCCGACAACAGATGCTAGAACCCTATAGAAAAAGCCTCTCAAAATTGCAGACACATCTGCCCTTCAACAGTCCCACTTCTGGGGATATACCTACATATGTGAGGTAAATAAAAAAAGCAGATATACAACATATACTATGTTCATTGCAACATAGCTTGTAACAATAAAAATTCATAAGCAGTCCAGGTGTCCAGCAGAAGGGTGGTTACATACTAAGTACTGTGCACCATCAAAAAAAGAGAATGGTGAGGAGGATGGAGTTTCTATGTACTGATATGAAAAGATGTGTAGGAGACTTACATGGAAAATCAAGTTATAGAACAAGGTACGTAGTATGCTGTCTTGTAGGAAAAGGGAAAATGAAAATATATACTCATATTTTTTATATCCGTGTTTTAAAAACTGGAGCGATACACTAGAAATTAATAAAATTAATTTGCTATTGGGAAAAATCGGGAAGATAGGTAGAGATGAAAGAAAGGTGACTTATTGTATACAGCATTTTAACATTTTGGTTTTTAAGCCATGAGAAATAAATTATTGATTCAGAACAAATAAGTAGGTTTTTTTTAAGTAGAGCTACTTTTGCTATTTTGTTTATGTTAATTAGATAAAAGATTGTTTGTGTCAAACAGAAACTGTTACATTCTTTCCCCTCTAAAGACTTTTTTTTTTTTTTTAAGTAGATGTAGTAGACTCTGAAAGAAGCAAGATTAGAATATGAGGCTAGGCGTTAAGGATAATGACCAGAATAAAGATGTGGAATGTAATAGTAGGAGGAGGGTGGTGAGCGGGAGGGCTTTTGAGTTGAACGTTGTAAGTCAGTGGTCTAGAAGTAAATGGGGAACCAGGAGACTTAGTCTTGCTTCCTGACCTCATGCTTCCTGGCCTCATGACACAGAGGAGCTCAGGGGATAAGCAGTTTCTAGTTGAGAAAGTTAGAGGCAAGCAATGTCATTAAGAGAAAATCCGCATTTTTACTTAATGAAAGAAAGTTTGTTCTATGTTCAGAAACAAAGACAAAACAACAACCAAACATTAAAAGTAATCCAAAGGTTAGCTAGCAATAAAACAGGCGTGGAGAACACAGTGGTGGGGTGGTCGCTGAGAGGTTCCAGCAAAGGCAAGGCTTCCCCTCACACATTCACATGAACATCCAGCTTGGCCACTACAGAGACTTTACCCTGGGAACAACCATGAGCCAGAGGTATGAGGCAGGAAAGGATTTAGAGAGATGACAGAAGGAAGGAACTGACATCGATCCTGGGCATTTTCACATACATCTTCTTACCTAGTTTTTACAGCCTACAAGGTCGCTGGTGTTATCCCCACCTTCACAGACAGAAAGTTAAGGCCCAGAGAGGTTCATAACACTTAGACTGAGGCGTGTTCTCCCAGCCTTTCACATTCTTCTAACTCATTAACTCATCCATTCCTTTAGAGAACTGCCATAAAATTGAAGCAGACACCACAGTGAAATTGGCAGGGAAGATGACCATGCATTTTATTTAGAAGGACAGAAGGATTGATTCCCTAACCACTGTCAACCCATTAATTCCAATTTTTAATATATGGATGAGAACAAGAGTCCAGATTAAGAAGTTAAAGTAGATCATTCCTCTTTCTGTCTGTTAATTTCTAGAACAATTATTAACCACCTTCTTGGTGCCAGAATACTTAATCTCCACAGCTCCCTGCAAGTTAAATATTGCTGTGCCTGTTTAAAAGATGAGGGATCTAAGGGACGCCTGGGTGGCTCAGTTGGTTAAGTGTCCAACTTCAGCTCAGGTCATGACCTCATGGTCTGTGAGTTCAAGCCCTACATCGGGCTCTGTGCTGACAGCTCAGAGCCCAGAGCCTGCTTCTGATTCTGTGTCACCCAATCTCTCTGCCCCTCCCCGACTCACACTCTGTCTCTCAAAAATGAATAAATGTTAAAAAAATTTTTAGTAAAAAAATAAACTAAAATAAAAAATGAGGGACCTAAGAATCAAGAAAGATTAAGTTAACTTTGCCTCACTTTTCTTATCTGCACAATGGCAACAATAGTTCCTGCCTCTATGACTGGTAGAAGATTGAGTTGATGCACTAGAACAGTGCCTCAGTAGCAAGTGCGCAGATGTCTGCAGGTGTTTTTTCTTTTGTTTTTACTTTTACTATTACTATTTTTTACCTTCATGATTAGATTACTAACTCCATGAAGCTAGTGGCCAGGTACTATTCATTTTTAAATCCCCAAGCACCTAATATAACACTAGTCACACATTAGACACTAACTAAATATTTGTTGAATAAGTGATTCTTTATTTTCTTTAAAAAAAAAAAAAAAAGCAAAAAAAATTTGCAGTTTGCAGGAGCCATTGTTGATGGTGTTGTGTACTTGAGTTAGATCTGCCACTGAGTGTCCCATTTCCTGACAACTCTCCCTCACCCACCGGTGGGGCAGGCAGAATATCAGTGTACAGTGTGATTTGGGTGGGGGATACTGATACACACTGTAAATTATATCTTTCTAGGTTTTAACTGCTGCTCTTGTGTCTGGTAGGCAAAACCAGCAGCTGACTTCTCCCTCTGAGATGATCTGTCTTCTGTGTGATATTTAGCCTCTTGACTTGGTCTTAACACTTTTATATTTGTAGTCAGTAGTTGTTCAGTGGTGGTAATGACAGCTAACATTTATTGAGTATTTATACTGTATCAGGCTAAGAGCTTCATAAACTCTAGCCTCTTATCCCCCCTGTTTTCCTTCTTTTAAACCTATAAAAGATAAATTCAGTAAGATCTCATTCCCCATTCATCTGGATAAGCTCATTCCATCCAATCTCATACTTTTCTTTCAGAGTCAAAATTTACATTTATTGTTTTGGTTACTAGCTATAGGAAACTAGTGCATACTTCTGTTCCTTCCTCTGTTGTTAGGGACTCTGTATTCAAGTATAAGCCCAGCCAGGATTCCCTACACAGTAAAGCTCCTCATTTGTAAATGAGCTAAAAGTCCTTTTTTTTTTTACTTTTTTAAGTGTTTGTTTATTTTTGAGAGATAGTGACACAGAGTGCAAACAGGGGAGGGACAGAGAGAGGAGACACAGAATCTGAAGCAGGATCCAGGCTCTGAGTTGTCAGCACAGAGCCCGATGCGGGGCTTGAATCCATGAACCCTGCGATCATGACCTGGGCCAAAATTGGACGCTGAACTGACTGAGCCACCCAGGCACCCCTAAAAGTCCTTTTTAAATGATAAGAACCATGACATGAAGCACAGTAATATAATAAGTCTTTTAAAATAGAAAAGTATAGTTTTATGTACATTTTTAAGCCTCATTTTCTATTTTCCCATAAGTGCTTCTTCCAGAATGTTATATTTTACATTATATTACCATGCATATATTTAAACTGATTTTCATTTTTCTACTAATCTTCCTTCAGATACTTTTAAAGTAACAGTCTTTAATAATCAGTCTTTCCATTTCATCAGTGTGTGCTTTTTCTTCAGAGATGGAAGAAACTAACATGGTTTGTTTACATTTAAATTTGTTTTCACCTGCAGAAAAACATTCCATACAAAAGTCTCCATATTCTCTCATCCAGAATAATTTTCAATTCAACTAAACTGACAGATTTTCATGACCATTTTTTGTTCATTGTTCTTTGCTTTAAAATGATAAACCTCACTAATCAGGGAAATGCCAAACAAAACCACAATGAGATAGCACTTCACACCAATCAGAATGGCTAGAATCAGAAAGATAAGAAATAACAAATGTTGGCAAGAATGTGGACTAAATTAAGGAACCCTCGTGCACTATTGGTAGTAATGCAAACTGGCGAAGCCACAGTGGAAAACAATATGGAGGCTTCTCAAAAAATTTAAAATGGAAATACTATACTATCCGGTAATTTCCACTACTGGGTATTTACCCAAAGAAAATGAAAACACTAATTCAAAAAGTTGTATGTTCCCCTGTGTTTATTGTAACATTATTTACAGTGGTCAAGATATAGAAGCAACCCAAGTGTCCATCAACAGATAAATGTATAAAGATGTGTGTATACATACACACACAGATACACAGAGTAGAATATTATGTAGCCATGAAAAGAATGAGATCTTCCCTTTTGTGGTAACATGGGTGGAGACATAGAGGGTATTATGCTGAGTAATAAAAAATAAGTCAAATAGAGAAAGACAATACCATATGATTTCACTTAAATGTGGATTCTAAAAAAACTAAGCAAAACAAAAAAGCAGAAACAGACCCACATACAGAGAACAAACTGATGGTTCTGGGTGGAGGAGGTAAGCACAAAATGGGTGAAGGGGAGCGGGAGATACAGGCTTCTAGTTATGGGATGAATAAGTCACGGAAGTGAAAGGTACAGCATAGGAAATGTGGTCAGCGGTATTATAATAGCTTTGAATGGTGACAGATGGTATGGCTCACTTGGGGTGAGCATAGCATAATGTATAGATTTGCAGAAGCATTATGTTGCACACCTGAAACTAATGTAGCATGTATGTCAACTATACTTCCATAAAAAAAATGTTTAAGATGAGGTATCTCATTCATTAATAGAATAAGATCTATAGCTCACGGGCTATAGGCAAGATGTTGTAGGTAAGGGATTCTGTTATTTTTAAAATGTATATTTGTGTAACCATAGTCCTTTTATTTTTTTTTAATAACTTACCAGTGATTTTTATTTATATCAGGTTTGTGTGTATGTAAAATTTTATGCTTTTGCCTCCTTCAAAATTTATACAGGTCCCAAAGGCAAACAATTAGAAGGAACTGAATGTCCACTCCATGTTGTTCATCCACCCACTGGGGAAGAATTTGCTCTGGGCTGTGGAGTGTGCAGAAATGCTCACACTTTTTAGAACACTCAGATCCCTTTGTCTACAGAGAAGTTGCCTTCATCCCCCAAGTGGATGTGGTAAAGTGTAAACTCTGCTCAGGATAAGGATGGGACCATTTTTACATCCATGAAAATGAACCATTAACAGTGCAAGAAGGATGCCAAATACCATGTACATAATTCTTGCTATGGAAAGTTTCCCTATTATTTTAGTTTATTTTCTTTTGAACCAAGACATCAAACTTGTGAGGTGTTTGCATGTGGCCATTACCGTCATTGGCCTGTGAAGCATTGAACATTTATAGATAATTGATATAAAAGAATCGCCATGCCCATGGACTAAGAATGATTCTGGCTTTCAAGCAAAAAAGAAAAATAATCATTGTTTATTGTATACTGCCTTTTTTGTAATCCTGTATAATTGCATCACGGGTGGGGATGAAAAGAGGAATATTCTGGTTTATTTCCTAGACTGTTATTTAAAAAAAATTGTGTTAGGACTGGCATATAAATGTAATAAGTATCACACTGTATATAAAAATATCAATGTTTGTTCTGTATAAGAATTACTAAATTACAAATGCAGTTTCATTTAAACTTCTAGGTTAAGTTGAGCCTGAAATTTTAATGAAGTGCAATACTGAGTGTGCCTCATTATCCTGCAGCTGTAAACATATTGGAATGTACATGTCAATAAACCACTGTACATTTTTATACAGTGACAAAGTCTAACAACTGTGTGAGGTATTTCTTCCAAAACAAAATTTAAATACGGTTAAGGTCTAAATTCCATCTAATTTTCCTTGTTAAAAAATTCACTAACACAACACATTGATAACTTTCATAACTCTTAGGAAAAATAAGACTAATAATGAAGTACATTTTGGAATCTTAAACACTGGGAAGAATGTATAAATATATATATTAATAAACAGACACATGCCAAAGACAGATAAAAACCATCTAGGAAATTGAGCAACCTCCACCTTACTAACCAGAACCTTTTTGGACTTTTATAATCAATAAAATCACTAGTCTCATCTTTACAGACTACAGTGTGTTTCTGTAGATCTTTTTTACACTTAACTCATAAAATTGACAAATTGTTATTTATGAGTCATCATAAATCAGGTTATATTTATTTCATGAGAATGACAAAAGAATTTATCAGTTTTGTTCTATATTCCCATTGTTGGAAATACATAAATTGATGTGTCATATGTTTGCCTTAAACATAAAATGGAAAGATCAAATCTGAACACAGATAACTTAGAAGATATTTAAAGAATCTTCTAATAAATTTCATAAACATGCCCAAGTCTTATTCTTCAGGATTTAGGAAAGATTGTTGTTAATGGTTTTTGTTTTTGTTGTTAGCAGAGGAATAGCTGAGAGGTCATTTGAGCCCCACCTTGAAGAATAAGTAGCATTTCAAGGGGCAGAGAAAGGCGTAAGAAAAAACTATGTAAATAGAAACTTGTAAAATGTAATAGAACAGTGTGAGTAGTCTAACTCCTTATACTGGAGACTTTCCTGCCAAAAAAAAAAAAAAAAAAAACCCTGAAAATCACAGACTGATCTCTTCATGATGCAGTTTATGGATCCGCTGGATGTGCAAGCTCTTGGGCTCTGAGCAAGGACTTCTAAGTAGTACAGAAGGTCCCCCTTCATCTAAATAAGATACATCTGACCCATCACTGAAAAAGTAATGATAACACTTTTAAAAAATCTCCTAAGGAGATTATGCAAACTCCCTTTGCATTGGGTGATGGTGCCTCCGGTTGCAAGGAGTTTTTAATTGCCCCAATGTGTTTGAAAGCAGGAGTAATCTGTTGTCCTTAAGGGCACTCTTGGTGGTCCCAAGCGGAGCTAAAGCAGTTGCCAGCAGAACTAATCCACTCTCAACCTGCAGAATAACTTGGGGCAATATTTCATGAAGAAATCTTGATGCTTTAAACAGAAAAACATTCTGAAGGCATTCACATGTTTATATCCTCAGAGGGCCAGTTGGGACTGGCTGCCTGTGTTCAAAGGAGATTCTAGAACCTTCAGGGCAATACAGTCTTCAGAACAAGTCGTTCTGCTGTGAGGATGTTGGGCAACAGGCATCAGGAAGGGATGACCCTGTTCCCAAGACAACCCCCAGCCCCAGGGTCTAACTCTCAGGATCTGCTGAGGAAGCCCTGTGTCTCTCTTCTTCCCCAGCCCTTCTCATCCCATGCCGCGTCCTGTGAGAGAAGACCGAGGGCACAGGCTTGGAACTGGCTTTAAATGTTTCCAAGAAACACAAAGTAGGTGCAGAGACTGAAGCTGTTCCTAAGAATACCCAGGAAACTTGGAGGGGAGAATGTGGTGAGGCCATTGTAATTACCATGGATTTAGATCCACAGGCCACAGGAATGAAGCCAACCTTCAGAATGCCACACAGATAGGAGACATCATGGACACTTGAGTACTGAAGAGAATACCATTTTGTATCCATTACCTTAGCTGGCAGATTGATCAGTTCCAGCGTGTAAATTGGCATGGAAAAGAAACAGGAAACTAACAAGATGCTTGAGTAGAATGAGCCATCTCAAATCAACATTCTAGAAATCAAAAGGATAAAACTTACTGTCATTGATGAGGAAGCTATATTTAATCATATCCCAAGCATCTCAAAACCAGAGAATATAGCTTTAAAGTTATGACAAAGCACAGAAGGGAAATGCCTCTGCACGCTTTTTGGCTCAAGCATACTGTGCGCAAAGAAAACAGCAAGAAACAGAATCACCATAGCAGGAGTTAGGGAATCTAGAAAGAAACTCCCTTTTCTGTTATATTTTCAGGCCTAGGAAAAGCCATGTTTTAAGCAGTTTTCTGGCCAGACTTTAGGTCTAAAAACTCCTTATCCTATCAATAAACGTATTTGAAAAATATGCACAGTATTCTCCATCCCCTTTTTTATTCAACAGATGTTGATTCCCCTTCTTTTTCAGACTTCTCAGCCCCAACATCTCTCCCCACTTTGTCACTGGGTTCCACCTGTAAATGGTCATGTGTTTCTGACAGAAGCTCCCGGATGGGACATGGCAGCTCATTTTCCTGAAAAGCCCCAACAGTACATTAAAGAGCTGAAATTGAAGCCAGAAGGCCTGGGTTTGGGTCCTGCCTTTGCCTCTGCCTCTGTTTTGGCCATGTGAACCTGAGTAAGCTACTTACCCTTTGTTAATCACAATTTCTTAGAAAAAAACAATACCTAATCTAAGTCAAATGAGAAAGTATTTACACAAGCACTTTATCCCATAATGAAGTCTTTCTTGAAAGTGAAACATGGGGCACCTGGTGGCTCAGTCGGTTAAGCATCTGACTTCCGCTCAGGTCAGGATCTCATGATTCATGGGTTCGAGCCCCACATCAGGCCCTGTGCTGACAGCTCAGAGCCTGGAGCCTGCTTTGGATTCTGTCTCCCTCTCTCTTTGCCCCTCCCCTGCTCATTCTCTGTTGCTCTCTGTCTCTCAAAAATAAATGTTAAAAAAAATTTTTTAATGTGGGTATTTCGTTTAATCCTCCCAGAAATCCTGTAGGCTATAACATCATTAATTTCATTTCATGACTTTAAATGCTTAGAAAAGTTAAATGACTTGCATCAGACAGATCCCTGCTAATCTAATCTAGACTTGGCTGGGAAAAAACCCTGAGGTGTGAATCCAGTTCTTTTTGTCTCTAAAACCCAAGCTCTTTCTACCACATCATGCCATTCCTATTACATCACCAACTGGTTCAATGACAAAAAGTAATTTATGAAATAGCAACTGGACCCTTGCAATAAGGGCAACGTTACAAAGGGGACATGACCGCATTTGCCTCCAGAAGCGTGCAGCCTAGATGCGGAGGTGCGCAGCTCGGATCTCCTTGCGGGGCGGCCACTACACCGAGCACGGCCCGCTGACGGCCTCTAGCTGCACGCCTGCCACGGCATTTGGTCCAAAGCTGCACTCTCCCCAAGGAACCCCCGGCCAGTGGCAGAGCTGTGAGGTGCCAGAACCTGGCCGTTTCTGCCCAAGGAAGCGCTCCCTTCTGGGCAAATCTGGTGGGGACCCCGGCCAGCCCAGACTTCCTCAGAACAGCGCTACAGGTGGAAGCTCTGCCTACCTGGCCTTCTCTCTACCGTTTCATAGATGCCACACCTGCGTCGCAGTCTGATGGCCCTCCATTCCCACTGCCCCCTCCCCCTTTCATCTCTCACACGTACTACCCCAACCAGACTTACTGCACCTCTAACTTTATCTTGACATCTGTTTCCCAGAGGGCCTGACTGACACTAGGAGGGTGCTAGATTTTAAATGACTTACTTATTGTGTCTTCATTTCACAAATGACATAGGTAGCTTAGAAAAACTTCAGAGACTATAACAGGTAAATACTGAAGGGAGTTACGGTGAAAAAAATTATAGAAGGAAACCCAAGGTTAGAGATGAGTGTTGAGTAAGCATAATGTCTGAGGTAGTTGCTAGAGAATAAGCCATCAACTTAGAAACAAGATTCATAGCTAACAAGGCAAGGCAAGAAACGTGTTGTTACAACTTGCAATGTCCATTTCCTCAAGAAAAGCAAAATGCAGGTCTTGAATGGATAATTTTTTAAATTTGTTTTAATGTTTATTTATTTATTTTGAGAGAGAGAGAGAGAGAAAGAAAACAAGTGGGGGAGGGGCAGAGAGAAGGAGAGACAGAATCCAAAGAAGGCTCCGACCCATCAGCGCAGAACCTGATGCAGGGCTCAAACTCATGAGCTGCGAGATCATGACCCAAGTAAAGATCAAGAGTTGGACACTCAACTGACTGCACCACCCAGATGCCCCAAGAATTGATAAACTTTGACAAGCGAATGTAGGAAAGAGCATCCCAGGGAGAAAGCATGGTAAGAACCAAAGCACTGATGTGTTCTCTGAAGTGGACGTAAGATGTTTTGCTTTAAAAATCCATTTAATAAATATTTGGGCACCGTTCTATATTCACAGGTGACAGTGCATGCTCAAAGGGTGGGAACTGTGTTCCCACCTGCTTAGTAACCATGATTTACACATAGAAGTTACTCGGTGAACTTGAGTTAATGAGTAAATATGTGCAACTGTGCTGGGCCAAGTGCTAGAGAACACACATACAAAAGTATGTAAATAATACATTGTTGTTAAGGACTATGATTAAGGTTTTCTAACAGCAAGAGAGAATTTTTGTTGAGGGCTTACAGTAGCCAACACTGTGTCAATGCATGAGCCTAGGGGGCAGAATAACAGCCCCCCAAAGATGCCCACGTCCTAATCCCCAGGAGACGTGACTGTGTAGGCCCCTGGTGGCAAAAGGGACTTTGCAGATGTGATTAAGGGTACAGACCTTGAGATGGAGAGATTTCCTGGAATAATCCAGCAGGCCCAATGTAATTACATGGTCCTAATATGGGAAAAAGGAAACAAGAAGATCGAAGCCAGAGAAGGACATGTGGTGACAGAGGCTGGAAGACCCTACACTACTTGGCTTTGACGATGGAGGAAGGGACGAGCCACCAAGGAATGCAAGTGACCTATGGAAGCTGGAAAAGGTAATGAGACACATTTTCCACTAGAGCCCCTGGATAGAATGCAGCTCTCCCAGCACCTTGATTTTAGCCCATTTGGACTTTGACCTCCAGAACTATATACAATAGTAGATCTGTGTTGTTTGAAACCACTAAGTCTGCCGTAATTTGTTACAGCAGCAGGAGGAACAAATACAATGGGCTTCATGGGCATGATCACACTTTCATCTTCCACAAACCTATGAACAACTGTTTTTCTTTGGCAGGTGAGGCAACTCAGACTCACAGAGGTTAAACAACCAGCCCAAGGGTTTGCAAAGATCTAGTGCTAAGAGGCAAAGAATTGATACTAAGTTATTTTTAATATTGTTTATATACTGAAATAGTTGGGATTGACTGGGTTCAATAATATGTATTATTGAAGTTAATTTTACCAGTCCCTTTTTCCTTTTTTTAATGTGGCTTTTAGAAAATTTTAAATTGCATATGTGACTTGCATACGTTTCTAATAAACAGTACCGGCATAAAATCTCATTCTCAGCAATTTGGATTTTGTCACCAATCTTTGGATCTATTTTTTGAGGAAAGGCATGTGTTTTAGGAAGATAATGCAGAAGAAGGGTCAGACAGTGGCTTGAAAGACAAGGTTTCTGTTGCTTCTTTCCTTTGAGAAGTTTATAATCTAACCCTAGACAGAATTGAAATAGAAAGAGATGACCTAAAATGAAATGGTTCCATTAGGCTAATCTGGCAGAGAGAGAGGTGTATACTGGAATAACCCAGAGAAGTGGTGTTGCTGAGCCAAGTCATCATAGAGGAGTGAGTGTCCTCACCAGAGGAGTTACAACCAGTAGCAATAATAGCAGCGCTGCCTAACATTTACTGGGCACTTACTGTATGCCTGCCGCTGACCTGCATGCTTTACATACATTAACTCAGGTCTAATGACAACTCTGCGTGGTAGATATTATTATTATTATTATTACTATTTCCACTTTACAGATGAGGAAACTGAAGCATAAAAAAAGTTAAGAAGATTGTTCAAGCTTGCACATCCTGTGAAAGCAGAACCAGGATCTTTAGAGAACTACCTGGCCCTCTCGGAAGAACTGCATTGTGTCTTTCCCATAGTAAGATTGTGCTGGATCTGTCAACATGGACGGCAGGGAAAAGAGGCAGTTGTCACGCCCATTCATCTTCCTGGGACTCCATCCGAGCCAAGCCCATCCCAGCCTTCCACCGTCCCTGTATAACGAGGCAGAATCACCCTCGGTTAATGGCAGCTACAGAGAAGATGCCACGTCCCACCCACATGCCCAGACATAGGACACAGTGAGACCAAATTCCATGATCACCTTTCAGGTAAAAGGAAACATCATTTGAGACCCAAGGAAGGGCCTTTCCAGGTCAAGTTTGCACTGGTTAGGAGTTTTGATTGACAAGCAAAAGAAAGCAAATTTAAAATAACTTCAGTGAGCACAAACAGACAAACAAAATAAATGCAATTGCTGGGATACCTCCAGGGCTGGGGGCTCTGACTGTGTCTCTTGTAGGTCCTCTGTCTGCATCTGTTATTTTTTAATGTTTATTCAGTTTTGAGAGAGACAGCATGAGTAGGGGAAAGGCAGACAGAGAGGGCCGGCCGGGGGTAGTGCTGGGGACAGAGGATCTGAGGCAGGCTCTAGGCTAACAGGAGCAAGCCCGATGCAGGGTTCGAACTCATGAACCCTTAGATCATGACCTGGGCTGAAGTACAATGCTCAACCAACTGAGCCACCCAGGGGCCCCTCTCTGCATCTATTTTGCTCTTCTTTCTCACTGCAGAGCACCTTTTATTACTTTCCAGACCGTGTGGTAGAAAATGACCACATATTACTCTTGGGTCTAAATATTACAAGTCCAAGCATTCAAGCAAGGGATTGCTCTCTTTCCTTCAGATTAATTCCAAATTCCTTGGGGCAAGACTGTCTTAGACCAGATGGATAGGGACCAGGTTCATGAGCCCCTGGAAGCTATGACTTAAAATGAAGTAGATGGGGAAGGGCTCCTCCCCCACCCAAGAAGCTACTAGATAGACAACTGAATAGGTGTCCATACAGATGCCCTAACAGACTTCAGTCCTGGATAAGAGGTGAACATGATGACTTTCTAATTATGATTCTGTGATCTTTTTTTAAAAAAATTCCTTTTTTTTTTTTTTTTTACAGTTTATTTATTTTCAGAGAGTGAGAGTATGCAAACGGGAAGGTCAGAGAGAGAGACAGGGAGACAGAGAATCCCAGGGAGGCTCTGCACACGTAGCACAGAGCACAACTTGGGGCCGGATCTCATGAATCATGAGATCACGACCTGAGCCAAAATCAAGAGACAGACGCTTAACTGCCTGGGCCACCCAGGTTCCCCATGATTCTGTGAACTTACTAACTCCTGGCCTTGTGCTTTTCTTGCCACTTGGATAGATTGCTTGCCACTGTTCTGCCAAATTCCATTACTTTCTTCAGGATTTGAATCAAAACTGACCTTAGTCAATGAATGAGCTCTCCCTGTCTACTCCTCTTCTACTCTACCTCTCATGCCCTCAGCACCTTTGTATACAGTGTTAATCTTATTATTAGGAACTTATACATCGTGTATATAGTATTTTCTAATCTCACTGGTGGGTGTTATCCCTTTAGACAACTACAGAAGGATGAGACCTTGTTCCTGTTCTTTTCTTTCTTTGCAACCACCAAGCTCCTTATAGACGGTGGAGGAAAAAAAAGGAGAAGGGGAAGAAGAAGGAAGAAGAGAGGAGGAGGAGGAGGAAGAAGCGAAGGAGGGCGTAGGAGGAGAAGGAGGAAGGGGCCACAGGAGCCACAGTCTCTTTCTCCTGGGTTCTATTAACAGGTTTCCTGTTTGCTGTGAGGTTTCCCATTCCTAGTGGGATGTGTGAAATTGGGGAGTCAGAAAAGCACAGAACTCGATGTGTCATTTGGGTCCTCTGGTCCATAAGCAAACTCACTTATGACTGTTTTCTTGTCACCATCCTGTTCACCTCTTGAGATTCTCTCCTCCTTGAGACATCAAACTGCCTATTTATTCCCCATGACACATTTGAGTCACAGTAGGGCTCAAGTCCAGGCATTGCACTGTGTAATACCAACACTAGCCCTGTCCTGTCCTATTCTTTCATGACTCAAAGAAATGTTTACTGAGGCAGGGACTGTCCTAGGAGCCTAGGATCCATGAACAAAACAGACCCTAGCACTTATATTCTAGTAAGGGACACAGACATTAAACAATAGACATACATTATGTAATATGCTAGCTGACAATATGTGCTATGAAAAAGGAAAAAGTGCAAGGGGCCTCTGGAGTATCATTGTCAATTTGTTTACTTTTTGTTTTATTTGTTTCCAATTTTTTTAATTTTTAAAATGTCTTATTTATTTATGAGAGAGAGAGAGAGAGAGACAGCGTCAGCAGGGGAAGGTCAGAGAGAGAGGGAGACACAGAATCGGAAGCAGGCTCCAGGCTCTGAGCTAGCTGTTAGCACAGAGCCCGACGCGGGGCTCGAACCCACAAACAATGAGATCATGACCCTAGCCGAAGTCAGACGCTTAACTGACTGAGCAACCCAGGTGCCCCTATTGTGTCTTTTATTAGTACTATTACTTTTATTAATGCCTCTTTCCCCCTATATCATTTGGATTGAATTCTATTTCATCAGCTATTAGAATTATTACTGCAGCTTTCTATGTATTCATTTTCAATTCTATATATACTTCCCATATGGTTATAATATATTTATATTAGTCATATATATGTTTGTGAAATTCATAAAGAATGATTATTTTAAAGATTTTTTTTAAATGTTTTATTTATTTCTAGGAGAGAGAGAGACAGCATGAGCAGGGGAGGGTCAGAGAGAGAGGGAGTCACAGACTGAAACAGGCTCCAGGCTCCGAGCTGGCAGCCAGCACAGAGCCCGACGCGGGGCTCGAACCCACGAACCGCGAGATCATGACCTAAGCGAAAGTCGGACGCTTAACTGACTAAGCCACCCAGGTGCCCCAGGAATGATTATTTTATTTTTTTATTTTTATTTTTTAATATTTTTATTTATTTCTAGNTATTTTAAAACTAGATGCGTATGAGAAACAAACGAGAAATTTGGGGAATGGAATTTTCAATTTCAGTTTATAGCTGGTATGAACTCTAGATTGGAGGCAAAGAGAAAATCAGTGGGTTAGAAGATAATATGTAATGCAACGAAGAGAAACAGAGAAAAATATGAAAGAGCAGTTAAGAGACATAGAGGATGAATTGAGAGGGGTGAGTGTCAAGTTTGTAAGAGCAAAATGGAGGGATTGATAGGAAAGAACTATCTGAAGAGAGAGTGACATAGAGGACAGGAGTTTGCAAGAGAAGTTGTAACTGAGATGTGTGCATAAAGCAGGAATTTTGAAGATCTTTATCCTCTTCAAGGAATAGCTGGCCAAGCCCACAGGGGGATGAATAATAAGGTAACCTGTTTTAGCTTGAGCTCTAGGTTAGGGAAAAAGTCTTCCTGAGAATTCATAACCATGGCTCTGTCCTCACACAGATTGGCATCTGAATTTATACTGTCATGACCCGAGAACTCGGGAGTCAAGAAATTATTATAAAAAGTTGTTCCAGGCTAGTAATACCTTGCAGCATGTAGCAGAAGCAAACACAAAAACTTCCCTAGAGTGGCACATCCTTAACCAGGTTACAAACTGATTTAAAATAATAATAATAATAATAAAGAGAGAAAGAATTAAAAACAAGAAAAAATTCAGGAAAAATCAAGCAGATGTGAAAAAGATCCAAGTGTAACTTTTACAAATAAAAAATAAAGACACAGATTGGCTTGACAGAAACTACATAGCTCTGAAGAAAGAGTGACGTGGAAGACCTATCTGAGGAAATTACAAAGTTTTCAGTACAGAGCAATAAAGACATAACAAAATGACATTAAGAGATTTGGAGGCAATTGTGTCATGCAGAATAATTTATGCAGACATCTTCCTACTCAAGGAGATGGAGCTTAACTCCCCAACCCTTTAGCATGAGCCGCGCTTAGTGATCTTCTTCCAAAAGGTGCGGTATGGAAATGGAGGGGAAAAAAAGTAACTTTACAGTAGAGCAACTTGACCTCACCTAATTAATGTGAACATCAAGAGGGACGAAGTCCTTTTGACAACATGTAGCCCTGATATGATGTGATGAGAATGGTACTTCATACATTTGTGATCTTCCTCCTAGTGTAATCATGAGAAAAACAAGAGACAAACCCCTACTGAGGAAAATTATACAAAATACCGAAGCAGTATTCCTAAAAACTGTGCAAGTAGTTAAAACAAGGAATCAAAATGGTGTTTTAGGAGCTACTGAACATAACCTAATCTATCTCAATCAGTGGAGTGCCAAGGTGAGCAGATGTCTGTAAACTGTCACATGTAATATGAGTGTAATATGTCAGAATTATAGGATCTTTAGCAATGGGAAAAAATGCAAGGTCAAATGCTGATAAAATGGTCTCTAATATCTTCATTCATGCATGAAAATAATACTGTAGGCACCTAATAAAAATTTTAAATGTCAGTTTTTCCATGATGATCTCATTTGTTCATGTAAAAATTTATATTGCTTCCAAAAGTATTTTATTAAATCTATATACACATGAATAGTCCGTCCCTGGTAGAGGGGTACATTTTCTGTAGAGAATTTAAAAACTGTAATAAATCTGACTAAATGTTGGTTTGCCTTTTATTATCACATATATCGGCAATTCTAAACAGGGTTGGCAATAAAATATTCTTCAGTGCTGGACCAAACTACCCCACAGCCACCTTCTTCCTTCCCCTTCAGTGGCATTGATCTTGACTAATACAACTAATAAATGTAAATAGGTATTGACTGATTTAAAAGGAAACACAAGTTTCAAAACACAAGTTACCAAAAGGTCAAATAAAAATAATAGGGAAGGATCAGGAACATTCAATAGGTAAAATGTGTCAAGATCCTCGCCTAGATCCTCCCCTTCTTTAGAGAGAGAATACACTACAATGAGGATTTTTAAAAGGGACCACAATTGGAGTGCAAGTTTTAATAGCCTCCTACTATTGCTCTTCATTCAGTCACATTGCAAAAAATGTTGCAGTTCAGGTACATCCACATTATTATGTTGCTAGAGACTTTGTTCAGTTTGATCTGACGATCAGATAGCCAGGCCCTTAACAAACAACACTGGCATTTTCCCCACACCGAATCTTAATGTAATTTTACACATTATATTAGGGCTTCCTAGCTCGATTTTTGCAATGGAAGAGTAGAATACTCCCCTGGGCGTCATTGCTTTCCAGTCTCTTACATATGGGTCGGATCATTGACAAGATCTCTCTGGGTGAAAAATTACTTTTTATTTTGGAGGGAGGAAAGAGGGATGACGCATGATTCAAGTTATGGTTTTGTATCTAAGGACATTTCTCGCTTTAGGGACACCCAGTATCCAAAAATTCAAACTGTTAAAACAAGCTAAGTTGGTAGCACTTACACACAAAAATGCCTGAATTGATAAGAGGCTTCACCCGTGGGTTATTTTTTAAGTAGCCCTCTAGTCCTTTACACTTTCCTTATTTCCTTATTATGTTTCAGAAACTTTACAAATTTCAGTCATCTATCCACTTTATTTTTTCTTATTTATCGAGAGAGAGAGAGAGTGCGAGAGCAAGCAAACAAGCATGAGCAGAGGAGAAGAAAGAGAGAAGAGAGAGAATCCCAAGCAGGCTCCATGCTGTCAAGGAAGAGCCCCATACAGGGCTGAAACTCGTGAACCCGGAGATCATCACCTGGGCCAAAATCAAGATGGACACTTAATCAACTGAGCCACCCAGACATCCCAGGAGTCTATCTACTTTATAAAGGTGGTTTTTAAAACGTAATAACTGATGACAAAAATTATTTTAAAAATATGAAAATAGAAATATTTTAAATATAAAAATCATTTGCTATCCCAATGTTAACACCGCCACCATTCTGCGAGAATTCCTCGCAGTTTTTAGAACACCTTATGTCCCTATGCTGTATGCAAATTTTAACCCCTTGCGTTCTGTGGTGCAGTCGTGGCCATCCCAGTGGCCTCGCGGTGCAGAGGTGGGTCAGCTGTCTGCAGCTACAGTTTATAACTCTGCCTCGGAGAACTACGAGCTGCTGGATGGTAGCAGGCTCGTTTCCCTTCCTGCTTCACCTCCCTAAACTTTCCAGTTTCAACAGCAGAGAGTCTCTTCGGCATCTAGCTGGCTCCAGCCCTCCCACACTGGCTGCAAAAGGAAAAATCCCTAAGAGTAGCGGTCGCGTCTCAAGAGGAAAGCTGCCCACTCTCCGGGAACCGGGAGGCGGAGGCTCCCAGCTGCACGGACGGTGCGCGCTCTCGGCGGGCGCGGCCCACTCCCCTCCTCCCCTCCGCGGGCCCNAGTCGCTGTGTGGGTCGCTGTGTGGGCCGAGGCGGCGGGGGCCTACGCGGTGGCCGCGGCTAGCTGAAGGAGTCTTTCGCAGCTGCGAGGGGTCCCGGAAGGAGAACGCGGACCGCGTGGGACTGAGAAAGGAGGCTTCTCCCGGGGCAGCCAGAACCGCAGAGGTGGAGCCGCGTTGGCGTCCNGCAGCGTGCGGGCTGCCCCTCGGTGGCGTCGGGCCGGGCGCGGGGCGCGGCGCCCAGACCTTAGAGCCTGCTTGGGGGCGTTTCCCCGCGATGCCTGCTTCAAAACATGTCAACAAGGCGTGGTGCGAGTGCGGGCTCGGGGCCGCCGCCGCCTGGATTGTTAGGGTTGGCGACAGGCACCGTAGAACTCGCGCTCTGCCAGGCCCTTCCCGGCGTGGGCTGTGCCCGTGCGTGTAGCTTGAAAAAACGAGGGGCGTTAAAGATGTCAAAACACTGCTTAGGGCAGAGCGCGTGAGAAATGTCAGGGAGAGCCAATCCGTGGAGGTGGCGCGGGAGGAGGGGACGTCCGGGCCCCGGAGCCCCGTGGAAAACTTGGTCAACTTGTGAGGAGGAGCCGCTTCGCGCCTGCCTACGCGTGGGCAGCGGGTTCACGTGGGGCTGGCGACAGGGATCAGGAAGCAGCCTATTCAGCGATTGACCTGCGTCTCCAAGCTAAGAGGTTAGGTTACTATTATTTTGTCGCTGATGTTCTCCGATTCAATGGCCCAGATCTTTTAAATAGTCTCTCCCACCCCGCCCCCCACACACCTTCTTTCGAAATATTTATAAAAATACCATCAACTCCGAGTTATCTACAGATGATCGCCAGACACATTTTCACTAACACACTTCCTGCCATCTAGTTCTGAGTTAATCTCTTCCCACTGTTTGTTTATTTGTTTTTTTTTTGTATTGCAGCCAAGGGATGGAAATTAATTTTGATCTTAGTTAAAGTAGAACCCAAATGGAAAGGAAATGTGATGCCAAAACAAGCTTTGTAGAGCTGTGTACATACGGGCTTATAAAATTACTACGTGCACAGGTTACCAACAGTATCTAATACAATGCTGGACACACAGCTGAAGTGTTCTGTCCCCTTTTTCTCTGATGAACAAATTTACTACTACTTTCAGGGGGTATGGAAATATTAAGGTTAGTTCAGTAATTCCCTGTGCTGCTCAACTACTCTAGGTTTTCCTCATTAATTTTTTTTTTCCTTTTTCTCTCTTGGTGCTTCACCCTATCAGCCCCTCACCCAGTGCTCTAGTGACCTAAGTTGCATCAATTATTTGGGGCCTAGAAAAGTTGTAGTTTGAAATTGAACCGTTGGAGCCCTGAAGAGGTCTGGTTTTGGTGCTCTACCAAGTCTTACTGACGTTTGTGGTACAGCTTCCTCCTCTGCACTCCTCGTTTTCAATGCAGGAGGGTGTTTTCACTTTGACTAAAAGGAGATAAATACTTCATTGATGTAAGTTCTTTGCAGACCAGTGGATGCTCAGAATTGTTTAATTTTCTATACAGCAGAACTGTGTGTAAATAGATTTAATAAAATACTTTTGGAAGCAATATCAATCTTTGGATGAATAAATGAGACCATCACGGAAAAAAACTGACATTTAAAAATTTTATTAGCTGTCTGCAGTGTTATTTTCATGCATAAATGAGGATAATAGAGACCATTTTTATCAGCATTTGCCCTTGCATTTTTTTCTATTACTAAATATCCTATAATTCTGACATATTACAGTCATATTACATATGACAATTTATGGACTTTTACTCAGCTGTTCACAAACTAGTAAGCACTTAAAATATACTTTGGTGATCATAGTCTTACTGGACCAAGAAATACTATTTCTCATTGTTGCATACTTCTTTTTAATATGTCACCTTTTTCTCCCCTCAACTTGGAGAGGTATTGAAACATACTGTATTTAAAACAGGGCTGTAATTGGTAAAAGAAAGTACCTATTGTTAGCATTAGCAAAGATAATTGTTTAAATAAAGCTGTCATTTTTGTTTATATATTCATATGATCAATGAATCATTCCATCTTGAATAGTAATGGTTTTAGAAAATTTTCTCCAGGAACAGGCAGTCAACATTGTATAATAAGGAGTAGAAATTGTAAAGGCAGCTTCATTCTGCTTTGAATTTCTGTATTTCAAAATTATGAGTAGTTTCAGGTAATCAGAAGAGAAATTATAAGCCACATTATGAGTTTGCTGGGTAGCAAACTCTTTGTTCTTTGACCCAAATATTCTATGCTAAAATTAAGCCTTCAGGATAAGGTAAAGCAGAAAAATGGGTCATAATGACACTGTAACCTCAACCTCTGTGGGACATTATTACCAGAAGGGATTTTTTTTTTAATACTACAGATTATATTGTGGATTATACTATCTACTATCTTTTCACTAAACACATTACAAAATGTATTCTTAGATTCACAAGTAAGTTTTAATGCTCCATAAAACTACCCTCTTGCCGTCACCTCTGTCATTCTGTTTTCTCCTTTCCTCTCTCCTTCCTCAGTAGAATATACATCATTTACTTCACTTTGACTCACATAGTTGGAAGTAGGGTTAATGAGGAATTCATTGCATACATACTAAGACCTCCTGGGCATATTTTAATGGCATGAAGCCCAGGAGACCTTGCTGTTTTGTTTTTTTCCAGCGCCCAGTCCTCTTTCACAAGTTTTGCTAGCTACTGGATAAAGAGAGCCTGCAGAGACCTACTTGGTTAAGAGTCTTTCATATATACATCCTTCAGCCCACGCAGGAATCACAGATTCTTATACAGTGATATGCCAGAAGAAGGGAGTTGGAGCCACAAGCCATCCTTTTCAAAAAACTATGACTCCAAATCCAAAATACTACACTGCCAGAGCTACTCTGTAGGTACAAAAGTGTTACAGGCTCTAAAGTAAATAGGGGTACTAGTGAATAGTCTGCAGTTACTCCCTTTAGTCTGCAATACTTATTTTTCCAAATAACAAATCAAACCAAGACCTGTTTGCCTGATTACAATGTAATTGATTGACATGAAAAGAAATGCATATAATAGAGGCATAGAGGCGCCTGGATGGCTTAGTGGTTAGATGTCCAACTTTTGATTTCAGCTCAGGTCACGATCTCAACAGTTTTGTGAGCTGGAGCCCCATGTCGGGCTCCCTGCGAGCCTGTCTGGGATTCTCTCTCTCCATCTCCCTCTGCCCCTCCCCTGCTTGTGCTCTCTCTGGCAAAAGAATTCACCTGTAATGCCACCACTGTTATCTTACTACTATATTATTTTTTTTTTGGATGATATATCATAGTTTTATTTATTTATTTTTTTTTACAAATAGTTTATTGTCAAATTAGTTTCCNCTATATTATTAATATAATACAATACAGTATAATCCCACTTACTTATTATGGTTAGTTACTACCTTAGTGTGGTGAATCCAGTTCCAGTGTATATTTCTCCATATATAAGCATGTGTTCTTGTATTTTTTCACATACACATTTCATTTCTTTGTCACACACTTTAAAGTCTTTAATACTGGACTGCTTTCCTGTACTTGAGTTCAACATCCTCTATCTTTTTCAAGCTGTTACTATTTAATTCTTCACAAGAATCCTGTGTGTTATCCCCACTTTACAAACTGAAGCACAGGAAGGTCAAGTAACTTGTTCAAGGCCACATAACCAGAGAGGTAGAGCCACCATTCAAACCCAGGGAGCTTGATTCCAGAGCCCATTCTCTTAACCATACTACTATTTTGCAATAAGACTATTTCAGAGAAACAAATGGGATGAAGATAGTACAAATACACAGAATAAACACATACCTATCATTTGGAAATACAACTTCAGGTAAACATTGCAATAGCCAGTGATGTGTTGGAAGAAGAAACTACATTCCAGACCAAACCATGCGTAGTAGGGATGGGTTTGCTTATTTTAAGTAGAGATTGTGTCTGGCAGTAACATACATTACAAACTATTTAATGTGGAGAGATCTATTGGCTACTTGATTCACATCTTCTCTAGAAGATTCCTGGGACTGCGGTTTCCTTGAATTCAAGAACTCACATAGAGCAGGTATCCTTAGATGACTTTTAAGAAAGCTTTAGCAGGTGTCACTGTAGGTTCTTTTTTTAATATTCCTTTTAGTTGACTATAGTTTTTGATTTAGTTTCAGAATCATGCTGTCTCTCCACCCACTACCGCCAGTAATACAATATAAACACAAATGTTTAAAAACACTTGTATAGAATTTGTAAAATAACAGTTGGTCTCCACTGGCATTTTTCATTATATTTTGTCTTGATATTCTTCTTGAATTACTGGTCCAGTTCTTCATGTTTGTGTTTGCATTTATAAGCATACATATATGTATCTCAGTGACCAAATGAATGTTGGATTTATTGCTATTCAAAAGTTAAGTATGAAAAAAATGATGCATTTTTCTGAATAGGATGAAACGAGGAGGAAGAGATAGTGACCATAATTCATCAGAAGAAGATACTGCAGAGAAATCTAAGAAACTGAGGACTACAAATGAGCATTCTCAGACTTGTGATTGGGGTAATCTCCTTCAAGATATTATTCTCCAAGTATTTAAGTATTTGCCTCTTCTTGACCGGGCTCATGCTTCACAAGTTTGTCGCAACTGGAACCAGGTATTTCACATGCCTGACTTGTGGAGATGTTTTGAATTTGAACTGAATCAGCCAGCTACATCTTACTTGAAAGCTACACATCCAGAGCTGATCAAACAGATTATTAAAAGACATTCAAACCATCTGCAATATGTCAGCTTCAAGGTAATACTTTAAATCTTTTTTTTTAAAAATCATATTTAGTGGCTTTTTAAAATCCTAAACCAATATATCTTCTCATGTTTTAAAAATACTGCTTTTTTAGAGAAAGTTCTTAATGATTTAGAAATATTATATATACATTAGAAGCTGCAGTGGGGTGGCTGGGTGGCTCAGTGATTTAAGCTTCCAACTTTGGCTCAGGTATGATCTCATGGCTTGTGAGTTTGAGCCCTGTGTCGGGCTCTGTGCTGACAGAGCCTTGAGCCTGCTTCCAATTCTGTGTCTCCTTCTCTCTCTGCCCCTCCCCTGGTCCCAGTCTGTCTCTGTCTCTCAAAAATAAATGAACATTAAAAAAAATTTTTTTAATCATTTAGAATCTGCAGAAATAATACTTGAGCTGTTACTTTTTTTTTATCATAATTATTCAGAATTTCTTAAGAGAACAGAAGCAACTACTAAATAGGCATAAGTCATTTACCAAAGCTGTCAGTCGCATTGAATTATTGTGAATAAGTTTGAGGAAAAAATACACAATAAAATAAGTAAAAAATGTGAAGGGGTGCCTGGGTGGCTCGGTCATTTGAATGTCCAACTTTCGATTTCACTCAGGTCATAATCCCAGGGTTGTGAGACCTAGTCCCACATTGGGCTCCATACTGAGCGCGGAGCTTCCTTAAGATTCTCTCTCTCCCTCTGCCTGTCTCCTGTGCTCGTTTTCTTTNTGATTGATGAAAACTTAATTGCTATTACTATTTAATAGAGACTGAATTCTGCTTATTGATGGCTTTATGATATGGGGTTTTCAAAGAAAAAGGAGATAAAGAAATTTTATGTAAAAGGTTTAGATGAATATATTTTAGAAATAAAAAAAGGTACATGGAAGAATGCCAAAGAGAACCATTTGTTTCTTTTCATTGCCAGAAGGGACGTACTGCAATTCATGCAGTGATGAGATAATTGAAATGGGGTGGCTTTTTGAGATGTCTAGAGTAGTTTAAGGAATTACAGTGGTTTAGAGGAGTACAGAGGTTTATAGGAGTATGTTTTGTTTTGGGGACGAATGATGGAAGGTAGGCATGTTTAGTAAATCTTTAACATACCTGATAATTGCTGAAAAGTAACACATGAATACCTGATTACCCATAGCTAGCAGTTGTTAAACAGATCAAATTAAACCTAGATAAAGCAGTGGTTCTTAATTCAAGTTCTTTGCCAAAACTAGTCTTGTCTGCGCTCAAGAATATCATTCCTTCTGGAGAATGCTTCTTCTCTCATCTGTATCTGAAGAGGAGAGACCTGGTGGGTCTCCTGATAGGAATGGCTAGACGCATTATGACCATTGTCCCAGAAAAATGCACAACGGCACTTAAGCCACTGGGTATAGGATTGCTAGGTTTAGCAAATATAAATAGAGGATGCCTATTAATTGAGTTTTAACTTTATTTTTATTTTTCTAATGTTTATTTACTTATTTTGAGAGAGTGAGACAAAGAGTGAGCACACACGGGAGGCAAAGATAGAGGGAGAGAGAGAATCCCAAGGGAGCTCCTCACTGTCAACGCAAGAGCCCCACTGGGAACTTGAACTCACGAACTGTGAGATGATGACCTGAGCTGAAATCAAGAGTCAGACACTTAACTGACTGAGACACCTAGGTGCCCTTAATTTAAATTTTAGGTAATCAACAAATAATTTCAAGTGTAAAAATGTCCCATTCATTATTTGGGATATAATACTTATCTAAATGGGTGGTCCTTTATATTATCTGGCAACTCTGAGGGCAAGTGAAAGGGAGATAATCAAACACAAATCCAGGAACTCCTCAAGTGTTGTCCCTCCCTCCACCTTCCCATTAAGAAACTTGAAGAGCGTTCTTTTGGTTTCAGTCATCTATGAGTTGTCTAAGAGTATTCTAATGGTAAATTTTAGAAAAAGATAAGTGTAGTACATTAATCTCCTAGGTCTAAAGACCAATTCCATTCAGGGGATTGGCTGGGTCAGTGTTACTCTTTTACAGCCACGTGGTGCAGTTAAGCTATATCTCTTGTATAACTGTCACAAAACCATTTGTCATGTAAGTTTAAACATTTGTATTGGGGATTGTTTATTTTCCTGAGGAAATAATGTCTGATTTGCAAGAAGCCATATTGCAAGATTCTCTTGAGCTCTTATGATTATATTTGTGTTCTGTTCATCACTGATGAGGCCAGACAGACTTGTGGTCAAGTGTTAGTGGAGAACAATTGTTCTTAAACTTTATGCGCATCATAAATACCTGGAGTGCTTGTTGAGACAAAGATTGCTGGGTCCTACCCCCCAGAGTTTCTGAAAGATGCATCTGGGTTGGGCATGAGAATTTGCATTTCTAACAGGTTCCCAGGTGATGTTGATGTTGTTGGCCCAGGGACCACACTTTAGGAACCACTTGTGTAGAAATACTTAGCCAGAGGAAGGTATTATAAGCAGCTCTGAAACAGTCCATCAGTGTTACAACCAGCTCTTCAGAACATTTTTGGGTTAAGGTAATGTATATCAATCTGGAAATCAAAGTAAACATGTTACTTTTAACTATTGTCTTTTAAGATGTTTTTTTTTAGCTCAGGGAAAAATTTCTCTTGATAGAAGAGCTCCTTCTTTTAAAAAAAATTAAAAAAAAAAATGGGGGAGTGGTGTGCCTTGGTGGCTTAGTCACTAAGGTGTCCATCTTTAGTTCCAGTCAGGATCTCACAGGGTTTGTGAGTTTGACCCCCACGTCAGGCTCTGTGCCGACAGCTTAGAGCCTGGAGCCTGCTTCAGGTTCTGTCTCCCTCTCTCCCTGCCCCTCCCCCACTCGCTCTCTGTCCCTCTCAAAAATAAATAAACATTAAAAACATTTTTTAAAGAAGAGCTCCTTCCTATATCCTAGAGGAGGTTTTTGAGTATATTACTCTTCCCCCAGGAAATGGCTATGCATGAGTGTGTGGGAGCAGCTACTTTTGGTTCAGATTTTCATACTTGACTGGCTGGAGGCCCTCATTTTGCTTCACATTCATCTTTCCATTAAGGTCATTAATGATGATCCAAGGTTGTGATTAATTTGAACCTTCTCAGTAAACAATCACTTTCTGGTGCCTTGAAACATGTATGTATACCATAGACACTGTATTTACATGTAGAATTGGATCCACTACCAAATATATAATGATTTTTCAAAGATTATAAATTCATGTGTTCCATTAGGTTATATATTATATAGTCTGGAATAAATCAACTGAAAAGCCAAGTAAAGTCCTTTTAACATTAAATACATATTCTATCATAACAAAAGTTAAGTCTTCACAATTGCCCTTAAAATTTTTCAGAGGTTCAGAAAAGTCTGACATTGCATGTAAGGGTGAATGATTGAAAGAATATTAATTATTTGTAATGTAATAAACTTATAATTGTTTCTTGTTTCTGTAAAATTAAGGTTACACAGAGAAATGTAAATATATGCATAGGTAAATGGTGTGTTCTTTTCTAAGGTGGACAGCAGCAAAGAATCAGCCGAAGCAGCTTGTGATATATTATCGCAACTGGTAAATTGCTCTTTAAAAACACTTGGACTTATTTCAACGGCTCGGCCAAGCTTTATGGATTTACCAAAGGTATTTGTTAATTTTGTGTTGTTGGCTGTTACCGAGAAATCCAATAGAATCCCTGCTCATTTCTTGTATTGACAATGGGAGTGTAAGAAAAATAGTGTACATAATGGAAAACTAGTTACTGTTTAGAATGTCAGGCAATAGGAGTTTTAATAAAGCTTTTCCTTTTTCTGATCACTTGTGCTGCTTGCTTGGAAGAGTTAAAGAGTGAATGAATTTGCAGAGGTTTCAACAGGATGTATAAAAGAGACTATAACTGAGAAATAAGCATATTAGGAAAAAGACATATAGTAGCTCCTTTTTGGACTTTCAGAGCAGTTTGGTGAAATTACAATTAAAGAAAAGTAGACAGTGCCATTAGGGAGAACAGATATAGCTTACTTATTAAATCTTCTGGTAAATGTGTAAAGATTTATTCCTGAGCAAATTTAGTGCACTTGGATTAATTTACAGATTTTATTTAAAGAAAGCCTTTTTTTTGGGGGGGGTGAACTATTTATGTTCATAAATATGTTCTAACATGAGCCTGCATATAATAAGATGGTATATCTAATAACTAGACTCTTAAGATAGAAAAATAAGTGGATTTTTAGAAAGGCAACTGATAAAGGCCTCCTGGGTGTGTTAGCTAATGTTGGATAGGTTAGCACACAACAGTAATTTGAAAGGTTTTTTTCAGAGTGCACTGCAAACTAAGAGATACCCCTTTACATATGTAACAGTTTAATTTACTAGGATGATTCAGGAAGAAATAGTACTAAATTGAGTGTGTATTATAACTCAGGTGGTTATGGAATGAAATATTTGTAACAAATGTCTCACCAGTTGATTTCAAAGTCTTAATTGGTTTTTAAAAAGGTCCTTTAAATACATACATTTGAGATAAAATGTTTTCCTCCTGTAAAATAAGGGAAATAGAGATTCTGTTCAGCATTTTAAGATTCTAAGTACATGAGTCAGAGCCCTGAGGTTCTCAAACTTAATGTGCATGAAAATCATCTAAGAAATTTGGAAATTTTGGGTTATTTTCCCTATTCGAATTTCCCCTTCCTGTGAACCATCCAGGAGATTCTGAGAGCACTGACTTACATGGCATAGTAGCACCTTGTTCATGCTTCATATGGGAAATGATACATTTTGAATTGATTTTCTATGTATATACCATAGTTAAAAAACATATATGGTATATGTAAAACATACCGTATTATAAGGTATGCTGAACAAATTTAATTTCCCTTTTTTTCCTTATTACCCAGGATTATCATTATACAGATGCTAGTACTGTAATTACATGTAGTAGTTTTGTCTTTGGGAACTATGATGCATCTGGAATGGCTTCTTTCCTTATTAAATGGGCCTAAGATGCTCATGTTATTCCTCACCGGCCCCCACCCTCAATTTTGCCTCTTGTAGAAGATTGAAATAGGGTGTTGCTATACCTTGGAAATCCTGGAAGAATTGTAGAGAACATGAAAGAAGTATATTTGACCAGAGATATTAAATCTGAGGGAAATGGGAAAAGAACACAGAGATGCAGTCATGAGTGTACTAATGAAATGTGATTGTACAGATATAATTGAGTTTGAGGTGAATATATTAGGATAAAGAGTTAACATTTAAATAGGCAAAAAGTTATTTAATCAAAATTTAAGTAGTTAACCAGTTATTTAATTGTAGAGGAAAATTAGGGAGTGTCATCATGAAAATGATGTTTCCTTGTACTTTATTGGCTCTTAGCTTGCCCTCATTCCTTTTCATTGCTGTAGTGAATTTATAAAGCTAAGTGGAGCTTGAGGTTGGTTATCTAGAGGAAAGTGTTGGAGCATATGTTGACCTCTCTTTCCTACTCCTGGATTCTTTGTCTGTTGGTTTTAGCTGATTCCATGTTACATACTCTGACCATGCTTTGATTCCTGCTGCCCTACAGTGGTTCCTTGAGGTCATATTCTGTGTCCAAGAAATATTACATGTATATAATAAATGGAATAATAATAATTGGTACATTTGTGGAAAAATACATTAAGATAAATGGCTTGAAAATATTATACATAATTTAACATATTTAAAGGAGTTTTAAACTTGGAATTTTATGTAGGTATGATTTTGCTTCTTTTAGAATCAATTTTTCCATGAGCTTTTTGTATTCTAAGTGAGTCTGAGTTGATATTTTAATTTCTAATGATTATGGTAATAATTTTATTACTATTTTAATGGTCATTAACTATCAGACCAAAAAAGAATGCAGTTCAGTGTCACAAAACACTGGACGTATTCTCATCGGATTCTGTAATTCATCTTTTTACTTACCAGTCATTATTGTGATTTAGAGGCTTGAAATCTCTTTTTTCTACAGGTAAAAAAGCTTTTCTCAAATACAGCAAATAGTCACCTCCATTTTTTATGATCTCCCCAACAACGGAGTGTCAGAATGCTACCCCTAAAACAGTATGGAATATATCATTAGCGGTCACATGAACCATATATGTCTTATATGAACACCCTCCCCTCCCCCCCAATTCTCATGTCTCATAATGAAGCTTTTTTTTTTTCCATTTTTTTGCTTTTCAGTCTCACTTTATTTCTGCACTGACAGTAGTGTTTGTAAATTCCAAATCCTTGTCATCGCTTAAGATAGATGATACCCCAGTAGATGATCCATCCCTCAAAGTACTAGTGGCCAACAACAGCGATACACTCAAGCTGCTGAAAATGAGCAGCTGTCCTCACGTCTCTCCTGCAGGTATGTTGTCTTTTTTGCCAGGTAACATTTTACTAAAATGTACAGATGTATTAAATTAAAACTGATCATTAAACTTGAGGGTAGGTTAATATGATTATTTCATCTCCTTGAGAGCTGCATAAAATATGCATAAACAAATTTTTAATGTCATAATACAGTAGCATAAATTTCTGTAGCATTCCTAGCCTAGACACTTAGTTTCAACTTAGTTTTTACTCTTATTTAGCAGCTTGTGTCCAATCTGTGCTAGAAAATGGATAAATTAAAAAAAAAAAAAAAAAAAAANAAAATAGAACTTTCTTTAATTGTAGTTGAGCCAGCCAGGTAGGTTTTGAATCAGAGCAATCTCATAATTGCTTTTCTTCTCACTGCGGAAAGGGAGGAGAGTTGCGTTGAAGTTGCCACCTTACATTTTGCAAGATAACCCTTTTCCTAATTTGAATTTTGGAGCCAAGAACCCATCAAATGGGGAATAGCATTGGGAAAGCTCGTTCCAACTTTTCTTGTATAGAATTTTCTGAGCATTAATTCATTCATTATTCAGTTGCAGATCACTTAAATTTCAAATAGTTTGTATTGTAAAGTAAGTATAAACTCACACTTGGTATTACTACTTTCTGATGCTTCACTTCTGACACATTCTCCCTCTGTTGACATCCCTCCCAGTCTTTTGGCTGTGTTATTTGGGAAACCTATTTTTAAAAGACGATGTTAAATCCTTGATGTCTTTACAAAATACTTCCTACCTTCTTGCCATGACTAAAGCCTGGCCTTCCCCCAAGAAAGTGATTTCCTCTTGGATGGAGATTACTTACACAGTGTCCTACTTCTCCTACAGGGAGGATGTTGGTGACAGGAATGGCTATTACAGTATTTCCCTAGCTGCTTCTGCCACTTCCAGATTATTACTGAAGATGATAATCTAAATAGTCTGGAACTTAAAGAAGAATAGACTTTGGGCAGTTACTTCTTACATGACCTTGGTCACATTTTCTATGTACTATATGGGTTGCTATGGGAGCAAGGTCCATACTTTATAGCTTTATAATGTACAGGGTCTTTTGTATCTTGACCTCCACCTATCTCTTTAATCTTGTTTGCTACTCATTCACATATAGCTTTTACTGTAGTCCTATACAACTACAGTTCTTTGTACCTGTGCATGTGTGGTTAGTGCACTGTGCTTTGTGGAATACTTTTTTTCCTCCCACTTCTTAATCCAGCAACTCTAGGCCAGCCTTTAGAATTCAGCTCAGATGATCCGGTTTTGTTCTTATTTTCTCCTCTCTGGTTTAGAACCACCATGTGTGGTTAAGAATGTAACTTAACAGCACTTCCCACTCTATATGAGAGCTTTGGGTCTCTGGTTTCTCAGTGAGACTATGAGTTCATTATTCTCTTTACGCTGTTACATCTTATATTCATTTACTTTTATTAAATATACACATCAGTTGTGATAGAATAGTATAAACTTGCTTGATCTTACCTCATGGCTTTTGGGCAAGTTGTTCAGGAAGGGAAAGGAAATGAAAGAGAGCACTTGAAATACTTTTAAATTTAAGAATATAACCTTAGACGATTTTAATTTAAAATTTAACATTTGCATATTTTCTTTCTATATTTTGCATATTGGGATTATTTCTTTTTCTAAGTTGAAATTAAGAGCTTTTTTCTGTTCTTTAGTCACTGAATATTTTATCAAACAATTTTTCCTATTTCACATAGTCCTTATAATTGTCTACTACTTGATGTCTACTACTATTACTACCATTTGACGCTAGTGCCTGTTGACTCTGGTACCATATTATGTCTTGTTTTCTTTCTTCCTCTTTGATTGTTCCTACCATTTTTTTTGGTGATTCCTCTTTTCATTCCTTAAATTTTGGTGTTTCACTGTGTTCTGTGCTGAGTCCTTTTTGTCTTACTATGTGAGCTCTGGGCTGTGTTATCATCGTCTGTGGTGTCAGTTATTTTCTGTATGTTAACACTTCCTACTTACAGTGTCTCTGGAACTCCAGAACTATGTGTTGAGCTGCCAGTGGCCCAGTTCCTCTAGAATGTCTCACTGGTACTTCAGAAGAATGGATTTTCTTCTCCCACTATCTAAATCTCTTGCTTTTTTTCCTTTGTGCTGTCTCAGTAAATGGCTCCATCCATCTAGTTGTCAAGGACCTGACAGACATCCTTGATTCTTCCTACCCTTCCTTTCTACATCCCTTTAGTCACCAAGGCCTGGTGATTCCATCATTGAAATATGCCTTGAGTTCTACACTGTGGACTGAAGATTTGTGTTGATCCCCTCCTCAGACCTCTCCCAGGTCTCCTATTCATATTAGTAAAGCCCTAGGCTGCAGTGTGGTAGTATTTAGAGGTAGATTGGGAGATAGTTAGGTCATGAGGGTGGAGGTCTCATAAATGGCATTAGTGCTCTTATAAGAAGAGAGAGGAGAGAGATGATCTCTTTTTCACCATGTGTAGACACAGGGAGAAGGTGGCTATCCACAAGCCAGGAAGAGTTGTGGACCTCTTCAGAATCTTACCATGCTAGCATCCAGCTTGGACTTCCAGGCTCCAGCACTGTGAAGAGTAAATGTTTATTGCTTCAGCCACCCTGTCTGTGGTATTCTCTTAAGCAGCTCGAACTAAGACATTCTGCCTTCTTCATCTCTACTCTTACTCGTCTAGTACAGGTCCTGGTAATCTTTGTGCAGTACCCTCTTACACTAATTTCCTAACTTGCAGCTTGTTCTTCTCTAATGTGTTTTCCATGCTACAGAGTAATCTTTCTAAAATATAAATCAGATTTTTTTCTCCAGTTTTCTTCAGGTCTTCTCACTGTGCTTTAGATAATATCCAAGCTGAGGCTGACAAGGTCCCATATGATCTAGCCCTTGCCTGTCTGTGGGGCTTCATCCTTTAAGATGTTACCTTACTTTCATACTGTATGTTGACCTGAAGGCTTGAAATGCTTCAGTTCTTGGAATGCTTGTGTTTCTTCCATGTGTGGGTAGTTCACACAGGAAATACTGTTCACTTTCCTTCTCCCGTATCTTTTGCTCTAGCTTGTGCTTTCTAATTCTCTATGTCTCACTGTGTTAGTTCTGGGAAACCTTCCCTGATTTCCCTTGTTATGACTCCCAGAGCATTCTTGTTTAATTATCTGCTGCCTGCTGTTAGGATAAGGACGTTTTGTTCATGTTGTATCTTTACCATCCTAGCACCTGTGCTTGACATATAAGACACTCATTAATTAATAGCTGAACTAATGAACATTTAGTTACTTAGTGTCCTGTGTTCTTGATAAGCCAACATTTGCCTTATAATTCTTTTAAGGTTGGATACTTGTTTCTACGTTTTTGCTGTGATTTAAAAAATGAACCATTTTGGCACATAGCAGTTTGTGTCTATCAGTTTCTTCCATAGGACAGATGATTAACTGGAAGAACTAGGTCATAGGGTCCAGATCTTTTTTATGCTTTTTGCTGTATTCTAAATGAGTTGTATGAATTTATAATACTACCAACAATATTTGGTATTGTTTCTGTACAATACCCGAAACGTATTGGTTTCTGTACACATTTTAGCATGTATCAGTGTTTCATTTCTTTTTATTGCCAAATATTCCCTTGTATGGATTGTACCATGTTTATCTATTGATCATTTGATCGATATTTGCATTATTTTCACCTTTTGACTATTATGAACTGTGCTGCTCTGAAAATTCCTTTATAAGATTCTGTGTGAACAGATGGTTTAATTTCTTTTGGGTATATACCTAGGAGTGGAATTGCTGAATTATATAGTAACTGTTTAAGTTTCCTATTGCTGCATAACTAACAACTACAAATTTAGCACGTTAAACTGACACTCTTTTGGTAGTGTCACAGCTCTGTAGATCAGAGCTACAGCCATTGCTTAGCTAGCTTCTCTGCATAGCCAGAGAAGCTCTGAGACTGACTACTTTTCTGTAACTGGCCAAAGAAAACTCAGCTTTTAAAGGGCTCATGTGATTAGATTAGAACCGCCTGGACAATCATATTAAAGTCAACTGTGCGATATAATGTAATCATGGGAGTGGTATCTTACAGGTGCTAGGGATTAGGTTGTAAATTCTTAGGGACCACTTTCAGAATTATGCCTGCCACAACTGCTTTAAATTTTTTTTCCACATTTATTTATTTTTGAGAGACAGAGAGAGAACACAAGTTGGGGAGGGGCAGAGAGAGAAGGAGACACAGAATCTGAAGTAGGCTCCAGGCTCTGAGCTGTCAGCACAGAGCCTAACGCAGGGCTTAAACTCACAAAATGTGAGATCATCACCTGAGCCAAAGTCAGACACTTAACTGACTGAGCCACCCAGGTGCCCCAGAACTACTTTAATAGTTATTAAATGATATCTCAGTTTCTTCTATTTGCATCTTTGGTTACCATGCCCCATGTATTTGTTTTCTGTTTATATCAAGCTTTATAAGATTGCAAAGAACAGAGATGTGTTCAGGTTACCTTGGGTAATGAGGGTTTATTTCAAAGTACATACATCCCTTGTAGAGAACAGAAACTTTGTAGTGGCTGAAGAGTACAGCACAGATGTCTTATTCCCTCTTTCGGGGACTCTTTTGTGATTCAGGCTATCTCTTTATTGATTTCGTTGCCTATATTTTCCCACTGCTGTTAAGCTTTGGCTTATTGGTGCCTCTGTCTTGTCACTTCTCAAGTAGTAGTTAAGCGCATGAACTTAAGAGTCACTCAGTCTGTGTTTGTAGCTGCATCAACTTCAAAATAGAAATAATTTATTTTTCTAGATTTTTTTGAGTATATATGGTGTACCGTATCTAGTACCTGACATATCATACTTGTACAATAAATAATAGATAATATGATGTATGTTTTGTTTCTATCCTTGTTTCTAAACACAAGAAAAGAAATGGTTTGACTGGGTCATATATCAAGTACTACAGGCTCCCTGGGATAGAATTCCAATACAAGGCCATTTCAGAGATTAGATCTGCTTGATCGGGGTTTGGGGCAGTTCTGAAGCACAGTGTGGGAACCATTTATGGAACTGATTTCTGGATATATTAGAGTTTGTTAGTTATAATTACTATATCCATTAATGGAAATTGGTTAGTTAACTTTGAGTCATTTATCTAGTGGTATCTTGGTATTTTTATTTTTTTAGAAATTTGATGTTTGTTACATACTATTAGCTGTTAAAAAACTCTTTGTTGCTCACTTGATAGAAACCTTTTTTAAAAACCTCTCAAAAGTTTTTAGTTACATAAGATTCTTTTATGTGGCTTTACATTTTTTTCTTTTTAATTAGAATTAGTTTTTTAATTTCCAAAAGTGTCTTTTGGCCTCTGTAGCGATGACCATGTAATTTTTCTTGCTTAATCTATAAGTTTGGTGTTAATAATCAATTTTTTTTTTTTAAATGTTTTATTTATTTCTGAGAGAGAGAGACAGCGTGAACAGGGGAGGACCAGAGAGAGAAGGAGACACAGAATCCGAAACAGGCTCCAGACCCTGAGCTGGCAGCACAGGGCCCGACATGGGGCTCGAACCCACGAATCGTGAGATCATGACCTGAGCCAAAGTCAGACGCTTAACCGACTGAGCCACCCAGGCGCCCCAATAATCAATTTTTTTTTTTTTAATATGACACTGTCTATGCATTACTGGGGTAAACCTTTGTTATGGTACATTAACATACACCGAACCCTTGAACCACATGGGTTTGAACTGTGGGTCCACATACATGTGGATTTTTCATAAATACAGTATTCTACTGTAAATATATTTTTTTGTATGATTTTCTTAATATTTTCTTTTCTCTAACTTTGTTGTAAGAATGTAGTATATAATACACAAATATGTATTAATTGACTATGTTATATCTGGCTAACAGTTGGCTATTAATAATGAAGTGAGAAGTCAAAAGTTATACATATTCAACTATACAGTAGTCAGTGCCCCTAACCCCTGTGTTGTTCAAGGGTCATCTGTATTTATTAATAATTTATAATTGTTGAGGTGCCTGGATGGCTCAGTTGGTTAAGTGTCTGACTCTTGGTTTCGGCTCAAGTCATAGTCATACAGTTTCATGAGTTTGAGCCTTGTATCGGGCTCTGCACTGACATCCCTGAGCCTGCTTGGGATTCTCTGTCTCTCTCTCTGCCCCTCCCCTACTTGCACTGTCTCTCTCTCTCTCTAAATAAACTGTAAAAAAAATTCTTAATTGTTGTAAGTTGATAAGTGAGCCTTATATCTTTTTATGGTATGAGGTTTAGAATTGGTCTCATTTTCTTATAGACAGAATTAGTAATAGGTTTTATTTTTTTTATTTTTTAAAATATTTTTATTTATTTCTAGGAGAGAGAGAGACAGCGTGAGCAGGGGAGGGTCAGAGAGAGAGGGAGACACAGACTCTGAAATAGACTCCAGGCTCTGAGCTGGCAGTCAGCACAGAGCCCAACGCGGGGCTCGAACCCACGAACCGTGAGATCATGACCTAAGTGAAAGTCGGACGCTTAACCGACTAAGCCACCCAGGCGCCCCTAGTAATAGGTTTTTAAATGTTTGTGACTTTCTGCTAGTTCAGCCATATAACCAAATTTTAAACTGTAGAGCTTTGTAAGGGAAATATGGTAATATTTTTTTGAAGACACGTACTTGATTAAATTTTTTGAACAGATAATGAACTTGTACAAAAATTTGTAAATAATTAGGTCTTTTTTCTTCCTAGGCATCCTTTGTGTGGCTGATCAGTGTCACGGCTTACGTGAGCTGGCTCTGAATTACCACTTGCTAAGTGATGAATTGCTGCTGGCTTTATCTTCTGAAAAACATGTTCGATTAGAACATTTGCGCATTGATGTAGTAAGTGAGAATCCTGGACAGACACACTTCCATACTATTCAGAAAAGCAGCTGGGATGCTTTCATCAGACATTCACCGAAAGTGAACTTAGTGATGTATTTTTTTTTATATGAAGAGGAATTTGATCCATTCTTTCGGTATGAAATACCTGCCACCCATCTTTACTTTGGGAGATCAGTAAGCAAAGATGTGCTTGGCCGTGTGGGAATGACATGCCCTAGACTAGTTGAACTAGTAGTATGTGCTAATGGATTACGGCCACTTGATGAAGAGTTAATTCGCATAGCAGAACGTTGTAAAAATTTGTCAGCTATCGGACTAGGGGAATGTGAAGTCTCATGTAGTGCCTTTGTTGAGTTTGTGAAGATGTGTGGTGGCCGCCTGTCTCAATTATCCATTATGGAAGAAGTATTAATTCCTGACCAAAAATACAGCTTGGAGCAGATCCACTGGGAGGTGTCCAAGCATCTTGGTAGGGTGTGGTTTCCAGACATGATGCCTACTTGGTAAAGACTGAGTGATGTAGGGCATGATGAATAGCACCTTAACATTAAGGATATTGTATTATAATAAGAGTTTATTTCCTATAGTTCTGATGTAATTCTACTATTTTGTGGCATGGAAATTTGATACCTGCATTGAATATATAAGGATTGTTTATTGGAAGACCCATAGACCACTTTTGGTCAGAAAACTTCATCTGTTTCTTTAGCCTAACAGCAGTCAAATCTCAGAAAAAAATTTTTAAATGTGGTTCAGATCTGAAAGTAATAGTCCGTTATAAAGATGAAACATTTTACAGCCTAAAAGAAACAAAACCTATATAATATCCAAGAAGTGAGTACTAAGAAGTTTTCCAAAATGTTATGTTTTCTATGCATTTTTTTAAAATGTAAACTTGACATTTTAGGGTCTTCAGTTATACATACACCTGTTATAAGGTGTTTAATATAGCTCAGGACAGTGAGCATTTTGTGAGAAAAATGTAGGCTATATCATATCGAATGAAAGAAATTGGTTGAATGTTCTCAGATATGTTACAGAGCTGTTTAAAGAGATATGTATAAGTAATTGGATCTGTTAGAAAATTGGTTTGTGTCACACAGTGGTTATTATAGAAGGATAATAAACAGAGCCAAGATCAAATTAAAAGAAAATAAACAGAATAGAAGGGAGGCAGTGTTTAGTTTTGTATAAACTTTCAGGTTTGCTCGATAATCTGCTAAACCATATAAATTCTCTTCTGTGATATATTACTATGTATGTGACACTTTGAGGCATCCTATGTAAAGTAAGGAATGCTTTGCCAGTTTTCCTTGGTTTTGTTTCTTTGTTTAAGCTAGTTTTGAGTATTATATACATTAATTGAAATGAAAAGCTTATCTATTTAAAAAAGCCAAATTGAGGTAATTAAAGGTAGAACTTTAAAATGTTTATAAATTATTTCCACGAAAGAATATTATTCTCCAGTGAATTTTAGTGATGGCTCATTTTCCATTTTGGAATTAAATAGTTACATAAGTAGAATTTCAAAAATCATAAAAGGAACACCACTTGTTCAGTATAAACAAGTGAACTCAACACAGGATATATTTAAGTTCATATTCATATTTTTGAGTAAATATCACTCAGTGGACTGGAAAATTTTAATAGAAAAATGTCTGCAATTTTGTGATTGTTAATTTGGTTAAAATGCTATTTTATATTATTTAAGTTAGGTAGCATTTTTATTATTTTCATATGAATAAAGGTAAACCATACATTGCTATAAAAAATACTAAGTTTGGGGCTACATTTAGTTGTTTTTAGGTATTATATAAGCTTTGATTCTGAGCACTAATGCTAGTAGATGTTACCTTCCTAAGGGAAATTAGAAGTGATTTACCCCCAATGGAATAATATAGTAATGCTTGAAACTTTTAGAAAGCATCATTATGGAAGCTAACAGTCTTACAGCTCTAATCTATTTTTTAAATAGATTACCTTCCTAAGAATAAAGTAAGAGGTGATTTTCTACCTAATTTATACTTTTCAAAAGTCATGGTGTTCTGGCCACATGCAAATGAGAAGAAAAGAGGCTGATCCAGACTTGGAAATTAAATGCAATTATTGTAGTATTTTCCCTTCCTACTAAATAATCAAAAGCTTTATACAAGAAATACATGTGATAGTGGATAAGCCTTTTTTCCCTTGAACAACTTTGGAAAATGGATTTGACAGTACATAATCAGTTCTACTAACCAAAGCTTTACTTAGAAATTTACTTTTTTGTACAAACTGAATTATATAATGCTTGAAATACCTTAAGTCACTTTATAAGCAAAATGCATAGCACTTACTTTGTTTATACTGTAAGTATATGTTAAATGCTTTTATCAATTTGAGAATAAAGATAGTTACTAATGCTGTTGTATTATTATAATTTTTAATTATACTACACTAACATATATATATTTGGTTTCCCAACAAGTTAAACTTATAAATTTATGGTTTTAGTTTCAAATTTGTATTTGATGAATACAGCGTTTAATTTTGAATACGTTTATGGTAAAATGACTATTATAAAGATGTAAGATTAGGTAAATGAGGTCTATTCTTGAAATAAGTTCTGATGACTAAAGTGATAGAAAATAAAAACTCACCATGAAATGTAAACTTACTTTTCAAATTTTGTAAATGGTTGTTAAAAAGAATAGGCTCTTTGTTTTTAGAATAAGAATTTATAAAACAGATTACTTTGAAATAGAATTCTTAGTGAAAGTCCTTGAACCCAGGTAGCCTTTTCATAGAGAAATGTCTTACATAAATTCATAGAATCAGAATCGTTCTGGGGCACCTGGGTGGCCCAGTCAGTTAAGCATTCGACTTTGGCTCAGATCATGATCTCATGGTTTGTGAGTTTGAGCCCCGCATTGGGCTCTATGCTGACAGCTCAGAAGCCTGAAGCCTGCTTCTGATTCTGTGTCTCTCTCTATCTCTGCCCTTTCCCTGCTCAATCTGTCTCTGCCTTTCTCTCAAAAAAAACATAAAAAATTTAAAAAGAATAATTCTTAAACTATTGAAACTATTTTCATTTCCTATTTTAACAACTTCCAGAAAATAACTTCAATTTCCCTTGGTAATCTGGGATAGTAACAATACTATCAGGAAAAAAAAAAGCATGACTAAAGATTAAATCAATTTATTGCATTCAAAAATAATTTTTTGTATTTATGGAAAAGCTTAGAATAGATATATGGGAGGGGTTGGTGTGAAGAAGGCTCAGGCCTGAACTAGGTCATTTTTTTTTTTAAGGTTTTTATTTATTTTTAAGAAAGGGAGAGGCACAGAGTAGGAGCAGGGGAGGAGCAAAGAGAGAGGGAGACACAGAATCCAAGGCAGGCTCCAGGCTCTGAGTTGTCAGCACAGAGCCCGGTGCAGGGCTTGAACCCATTAAGGGTGAGATCATGACCTTAGCCCAAGTTGGACACTCAACCAACTGAGCCACCCGGGTGCCTCATGAACTAGGTCTTTTAAGAAGCTGTAAGTAACTCCTACCCCATACGTAGCTGGGAACAATCTTTGCAGACTCCAGATTCAGTTTATATGTGGTTTTAAAGTTATCAAGCAGCCAGAAAAATTTTACCTGCTTCCTGACACCCAACTTTACTTTAAACACAAGGACAGGTCTTAGGGCATATAAAGTGGACACAAAGCCCTTTACTCCACAAGTGAACTAAGAGCTTATCCTCAGAATAATCAATCAAGTAAAAGAATGTAAGATTAATAGCCTATCTTGTTTTAAGTAGGGGAGAGAAAATGTAGATAGGAAAGTTTGAGAACACAGCAACCTATTTGGACAATGAAGGTTAAATAGGAAGATGGCGGAAACAAACTGGCCAGCCCAGCCAAACTTTGGCTCTGAACAGGGAAAAGGCATGTGTGTGGTTTTGGAACATTGTTCTTTATATAACATACCAACAATCTTAAAAAAAAAAAAAAAAAAGTCATCTTAAAGGAACTGAAGTCCCAAAAAATTCATTAAGTGCCACCAGATCAGATTATAAAACTGACGTTTACTAAGACCTTACTTCCTGATTTCAAAGGAGCCAATATTGAAGTTTCCAAATATTTAATGTTTAGCAGTTTTAACCTTTTGACTGTGTTCCTGTATGTACGTATTAAATTATACTTGATGGCACTTTGAGTATACTTAATACTAGCCAGAATTAGTTAATTGAGGATATATTAATTTAAAGCCCAACAGAATGCCCAAACTTCCAACAGAATGGTTTTTTAGCAATAAATTTTATACATTTGTAACTTAACAACAGAAAAATAGAAATCACATTTAAGTTACATGGTAGAATTGGCAAATTCCTGCCTGGCCATATTTTGGTTTCTCAACTACCGTTTTGAAAGCATGTTCTTGAATCATCTCTACTCCAAAAGCCCTGCTTCACCTTGTAAGTACAGTTGACAAGTTTGATAAAATCTTAAGAAGAACTAATATGAATTTTATGCTCTCTATGCTCTAGTTACCTGAGTCTACCTATTTCACAAAATCTCTCCAGTTGTTAATATTCATAGGAACTGAAAAATCTTGAATTTAATGTAACTAACTGTTTAGAACCTTGCTTTAAAACTCAGGTTCCATGTCCAGGTATCCTCATTTGCCTTTGCTACAGAACCAAGTCCTGTGCTTTATAGTTAGCACAAGAGTTTTTGCATGTTACCCCAATGCAGTTCTAGAAAATCCAAAATTCTATTTTCCCAGATCAATTTTCTCAAGAATCCAGAAGTTGGCATTGCCTGATTTCAGCCACTAGGTGGTGATAACGCAAAGATCCAAGTTTGTGACATTCTGAAGACAACCAGCAAGTTAAAAGGCAAAATTAAGTAGGAGTCTTTACACTATTACCAGGAATACAAAGGCTAAATGGTAGGCAGTGACGTAAAGTTCTCCCTATGTATTTCAGCATGACTTTGCCTCTGTGCAGTAGGCAGAATAATCCAGTGCTTCTCAAGCTATCTGTGGTAAAGGGTTGGGCTTTTATTTTTAGACTGTTGCAGTGCCTGTAGTTTTAAAAAAGACAATAAAAATGAATTCTTTGACAAATGAAACAAAGACCTACAAAATTACAAGCCCCATTTTTTTTTTATTAGAGTCAACAAAGACAAGATTACTTTAAAAGAAGTTTCCCATCAGTAGCTATGCTTGACCAGTAACCTGTGGTATTAGTAGTAACTTATGGTGCAGGAATTGGTCTGAGGACTTCATTTTGACAATGAAACCTTGCCATTGGAAACCGTCCAGTGGGTCCTTGGATGGGATCATGTTTCCCATCCAGTCAGCAGAACTGGTTCAAAATGTGGTTCCAGTACCATTAGCAGGGTAGCCCTGGAAAGGTCATTTAGACTTTCTAAGCTCCAATTTACTCATTTGATCAGGTAAATAATACCTGTGGTTAGGCTTTGTAGGAGAACTCAATGGTAATGTACTAACCTCTCTCAGGAGGCACTCAAATGTTAGTAGAAACTGAAGGACATAATTTACATATTAAAATGGATGGTCTCTGCTTCATCATCTTACTAACTGGCCTTTTTTCCATGAATAGACAGTGTTCAGTTGGTCATCAGACATTTAAAGGACCCTGAAACCTTGTCTGATGGCACTAAATGGAAGCCCAGCTACTTGGGAGATCTGTCCTCTGAGAAGTATACCCTCCTACCAAACTGGGATCTCTGCCGGGTGAAGGACTACACAAAGCAGTAAAGAAGTCTGTCAGAGGGTGCCTATTCACCCAGACATGTCTGCAGTCAGGTACTTCTGTGTCCCATGTGCTTGAACAACTGCAGAAGCATTAAAGCTGTCAGCTCAAAGTTTAGATTATTACTGTAAAACCCAGGAAAGGTTGGCATGTAAACTACATTTAGCCAGATCAAGGACAGTGGTATGTGCTTTGATTCATCACTATAGCTACCATTTTCTGTAACTTTCCTATGCCAGACATACATAGCTTCAATTTTTACAACAATCCTGAAAGAGGACTCATCTCAGAGATAAGGTTCAGAAATGCTAAGCTGCCTGCATCACAAAATGCCAGTTACTGGCTAGTTCTAAAATGCTAGCTAGAAACTTGTGCTCTTTAACACTGTTTTTACCACCTCTGGAAGCAAAACCACTCCAGCCATGGTGTCCAAATTAGTCTTTAAGTAAAAGAACAAAATCAACCACTAGAATGGTCCCCAGTTACAAAAGTTGCAAAGTCTGTCTAAACCACCAAAAAGTACTTACAGGAAAAACTGTAACTGCCAGAAAAAAGTAGCCCTCACCATGAAAATGTCACTGAGGGTATTTTTTAAAATCTTGGCATACCATATCCACAATTTAAAAAGATGGGGTCCAAAGGTCCTATGTATCTGATATGAACTGTAATTCATTTTAACAAAGGCTTGGAGTTTGAAATCAAGATCACCTAACAGGCTCACTTAGGCTAATGCCATTTGAGAGTTTCAGCTCCTCTCCAAAAAAAGTCCTGAGATGCTATGCTGCAGTTCTGCCCAGGTGCATTCTACCTTTCTGCTCCAAGAAGAAGGGCCTAAGAACTCCACGAATGAAAAACACTACCTGAAAAACATATATGCTGGTGACAGGAGAAAAAAAAAAAAGCAGAAGAATTAAAGTTTTATAAACCAGGGAGTGTTTTGTTTCTGTTAGGTAAAGGGATTTCTTCATATGTTATTTTAATAAAAGGGAATTTCATAGGTAAAAACCAATATTCAAAATTATAAAACAAATAGAACTGTCTGTGTATAATCACTGCATCAAAAATCTGCAAGAGACTAAACATAAATTCTTTAGTTGATGAATGTGGTTTGAAGGGGTAATAAAACCTTTTTATGGCTAAAGCAAGAGTCATATTTCCTGTTGGCCCAAAAATAGACGTTTCATTTCCCAAATAAGTAGGTTCTCCACTGTAAAGAAATATTCTGGTGTAGTTGGTTTCTATCTTCTTGAACTCGGCTCCAAGTTCAGCCAACTTGTTATATGTCCTCAACACGAATTTGGAACAGTCGTAGGATTCAAACCATGTCTCCGCCCCCTTTTCTGGGCTGGCCTGGACGGTCCATGTCTCGTAATAAATCCCTGTTTCATTGTCCCGTTTTACCCACTTTGCCATTTTGTTAAATGTATTTCCTAGTTAAAAAAGAAAAAAAATTACTTATGTGAACATCGAAGCCAATCATACTAGTTTTATGTAAAATGTTCTAACCTGATTAAGGTCATGAATAAGTAGTAGTATTAAATTTTTTAATTATTTATTATTTATAATAATAGTCCCAAACCTGTATCTCACAATAGGAATCCAAGCTCAGCCAATTTTCATTCCACTTTTCAAAGCACAAGGTATTTCTGAATTGTAAAGATTAGATATAATAGGTATATAAAGTCTTACATACCAATTCTGTAATCATTTAAGCTATCATCGAAAGCAAAATCATACACACGCAGAAGCCTTCTTTCTTTACCCTACCCAACAAATCTTGGATTCAGAGGCAAAAGAAAGAAAACGAGGAAAAACTGGATAGAGGAAAAAGTGAATGGGGCAAAGGCAGCGTAAGAATGGCAGAGGTGAAGTGCAGAGCTTTCGTGTCACAAAGCCTTGGGTGCATACAGTATGAATGGCAGCCAGAGGAACAGCTACTCTAGGAGGCTGGCCCACTAATGTTACAAGAGAAAGTGCCGTACACTATCCACTTTGAATACTTGGGATTTCCTTTTTTTTTTCTGTACTTGTACCTGTTGGGATTCTGCTCACAACCTTGCCACTAACCATACAAATTCTTCCAATGAATCAACTGAACTGGAAATGTTTTCGGCCATGTTCGTGGACTATACAGACTTCAGAACAGCTCACACTCTCCTACGACCTTGTACCAGACCAGAGGAAGCTCTCCAAATGTTAAGAAAACACCATACTTTTGCATGGTAACAACCTCATCTGGGCATTTACAATGCCTAATAAAGCTCGACCACAACATTTCACTTTTTCACCCTATACGTAAACCTTTCTTAAGTGCTCCAACTTGAGTCCATGAAATCAATACTTCATGTTCTATAAAATGAATCCAGCAGCTGCCTTTATCAATTTTTTAGAATTAAAACTATGGAATAATATAAAGCTTGTTTTCCTTTTTTGTTGTTTATTTTTGAGAGAATGAGACAGAGCATGAGTGTCGGAGGGACAGAGAGAGAGGGAGAGAGGGAGCCCAGAACCTGAAGCAGGCTCCAGGCTCTGAGTTGTCAGCACAGAGGCTGATGCTGGGCTCAAACCCACGAACCACAAGATCATGACCTGAGCCGAAATCAGTCACTTAACTGACGGAGCCACCTAGGCACCCTGAAAGCTTGTTTTCTTAGAACTGGGGATACTGTTCTTAGTGTTCTTCAACTTTAAAAAGTTACTACTGTAATTAAGAGAGAATACTTCGAAACACTATTCTGTAACATGAGAAAATCTCAATGAACAGGATTAATTATAAAGCAGATAGAAAATATGACAGATTTAAGTACTAGCATATTACAAACTTTTATATAAAGTAGTGATCACTTGTTTCTATCATATACTGATGTCAGAAGAATTTCCAGATAATGAAATAGGTGGACAAGGAGAAAAGAGAAACGTAAACAGCCTGGAATGAAAAAAAGTATCACCCTGAGCACTGTTAAAAGAGAAACGGACTTTGATATTGCTGGGATGCTTTGGGGCATATCAATTAGGAAGAAGGAAGGAAGATTAGAAAACAGCATGGTGTATAGTTAAAAGATCCCCAGATTAGATTTAAGACACAATTCTATCCCTGGTTCTATATCTGGATCTGTGACTGGCAAGTCATGCTACCTGGCTGACCCTCAAATCCTTATTTATATAAGGAAGAAGTGTGTTTTCTCCTCCCCACTGAACTGTGAGAAGACATGCTCCAAAATGCTTTGTAAAGGGCTATCCAAGTGGAAAGCTTGATAACTTCCTCAAGTTCTATGGTTCACTGAGTAACTCTTATCACAAACAGTGCTTTCATTTCAGAGATTTCCACTTTCTTGGAGAACAATTATAATGCAGAGCTCTAAAAATCACATGGGCAAGCTTCCTACCTCCAGAATGCAATGACAGTCTCATCCCCATTCTACCCACGAGGTAATGAGTCAGTAAAATATGACCCACATATTTTACAACGTCACATACCAGTTTCTGATAAAAGTTCTGAACTCGTTTTTTCATCACTAGCCAACAATACAACACATGCAGCAAAATTCTAAGTGTTTCAGCAACTTTCCAATATATCCAAAAAATCTCAGTGATAAAATATTTCAATTGCTCAAGGAGCCTCAAATGTGTAAGACTGTATGTGTTTTAGGAAGCAATGTAGTAGAAGTAGTCAAGAAAATGGCCAATGGAGATTCACTGCCAGGATTAGGGTCCCACCTACTTATTGTGTGATTTTAATGACTTTGTGCCTCACTTTTATCCATCTGTAAAATGGGGGAAATACAAGTAACTATCTCAGGGGATTGTTGTGATAAATGATTATGATATAGGTAAAGCACTCAGAACACTGCCGGGCCCAGAGTAAGTCCCCATGAGTGGCAGCTGTTATTATTTCTTGACATGAAAATATTTTATCATCACTCAAAAAGTTTTTTTCCAGATACAGTTAACAGGTCCTTTGATCAAATATTTTCTCAGGCATTCTGTCAATTTTCTTCTACTATTTATTTAGAAAGTCCAATTTAACTGCAGAAAACATTTTATCATTTCATTTTTTTACCATGGAATAGAGGAGATACACTACTCATCATCTAAAGGTGAGCCTGGGTGGCTCAGTCGGTTGAACATCCAACTTTGGCTCAGGTCATGATCTCGAGGTCTGTGAGTTTCAGCCCCGCATTGGGCTCTGTGCTGACACCTCAGAGCCTGGAACCTGCTTCAGATTCTGTGTCTCCCTCTCTCTCTGCCCCTCTCTGCTCACACACTCTCTCTCTCAAAAAGAAATAAACATTAAAAAAAAAAAAAAAAAGACTACTAAAGGTGATGTTTTACAGGAGTAATAGTTTGATCAAAAGTTATTGCTTCCAGAAGTATATTTCGTAAACTGACCTCTAGAAGGTAGAACATGACTGAAATGCCTCAATGAAAGCAATTTTTTTCATTTGGATATTGATGCAGTCATCAAATACTGCCATATTTTTGAAACTTACCTGATATAGTTGCTACTTGAACTAATGTCCCATTTTCCTTCCAGTGAATATCATCAATTCCTTCAAAAAAGCATGCAGCTCCTTGATTACACCAGAAAGGGGCACTCATTTCAGGTCGGAGATGGGGAAATGTGCAATTTCCAAGTTGGAAAAGTTCGTACCATTCCATTGTGTAGTTCTTGCCAGTTAAAGTACTCTTGAATCCAATGGCATCGTGCATAATTTTCTGTGTAAAGATCATACATGTGTGAAAGCATCTGTGAAGTAACCACTGGTCCAGGAACCAGACGGGAGAAAATGTTAATGTATCACAACTGCACAGCAAGTAGAACAACTCAGCTGTTCCTCTTCCATGGTGCTATTCTTGCATTCACTCTGTGGCTCCACCACTTCCAGGCCCTCGTCCACTCTGGTTTTGACCAATGCTGCTTATCTCAGATATGCTATACGGACATGCTCTTAATTTCTTTGCAGTTTAGAATGGGTTGGAGAAGCTCCATGCCACAGGCTCAGGAAGTCTACATACTTCCCAGGGCGATGAGAGGCTCAATTGGTGAGCTAACCTAGGAAAATGTGTGCAGCAGGGACTGGAAATGAAGTGCCACCGGACTGCCCTGCCCTTCCTCTGGGCCTACTCCTTTCTTACTTCCCAGGAGCTAGGTATGGGGAGTTGGGTATGGATTCAGAATATTAAAAGGAATTAAAGCAACTGCATTTGTTACTGTCAGGATCACAAAACATGATAACATTTTTTGACTACTCATTTTAAATATGTTAAGAGGAACACCAATTATACATAATCTAAAATTAGCTCTCTGAACAGCGATTATTCCCTCAAATCCACTTAATGTTTAATAAATAACTTAATTAACCAAAGTTATAAAATCAAGATGCAGCCTTACCAGGTGTCCCAGGAGGTTTCCGTATTTAAATTCCCATACGGGGGCTTGTAACCGAAAGACTTCAATGACATCATCACTTTTCATAAATGGGAAAGGTGAGCCCGTTGGACAGAAAGTGTATTTAGCTTGACAATAAGGATCTGGTTCTGGGCGGAAGGAAAAGCGTCTAATAAAGAAAAAAGAAACCACAAACTTAGATTCTAACAGGAATTTGGTTCTTCTTGTACATTTTTAAAAAATCTTTTTATTTATTTCTAGGACAGAGAGAGAGAGAGAGCGTGAGCAGGGGAGGGTCAGAGAGAGAGGGAGATACAGACTCTGAAATACGCTCCAGGCTCTGAGCCGGCAGTCAGCACAGAGCCCGATGCGGGGCTCGAACCCACGAACCGCGAGATCACGACCTAAGCGAAAGTCGGACACTTAACCGACTAAGCCACCCAGGCGCCCCACTTCTTGTACATTTTAGAATTCAGATTTTAGTATCACTGTAGTAACACTTTCAGAAAAAACATTCAAAGTTTAGCCCATAGTGTTTAAACATTTTGTTATTCTGTCAACAAACTCCGATGAAGTCATTAAAAGCAAATGATACATTTGATAAATGCATGCTTCCCTGTTATCTGCTCTCATTGTGAGAATTTTGAACACAGGGGCACTATCTTAAAAAATGTTTATAGATCCAGATCTTATAGACAAATATTCACTGAATAAAGGAATATTTTTCAAACATTTAATTTCCTAAACAATCCAAATGTTAAGATTATTTCAAAATAATTATAATGAAATAGAATATGTTTTCTATTTTCTTAAGAATTACCCAACAGGGGGCACCTGGGTGATGCTGTCGGTTAAGCATCTGACTCTTGATTTCAGCTCAGGTCATGATCTCACAGTCCCTGGGTTTGAGTCCCATGTCCGGCTCTGCATTGACAGTGCAGAGCCTTCTTGGGATTCCCTCCCTCCCTCTCTCTCTCTCTCTCTCTCTGTCTCTCTCTCAAAATAAACAAACATTAAAAAAATTAACCAACATGAGTGCCCCTCTATTTGTTAGATGGGATGCTGCCCAGTTCATGAATCATTTAATAAAGCCAATTAAATCTTTAAAATTAAAAACGGGCACCTGGGTGGCTCAGCTGGTTGAGTTTCTGACTTCAGCTCAGGTCATGATCTCCCGTTCATGGGTTCAAGCCCCTCGTCGGGCTCTGTGCTCACAAGTCAAAGCCTGGGGCCTGCTTTGGATTCTGTGTTTCCCTCTCTCTACCCCTCCCCTGCTTGTGCTCTGTCTCTCAAAAATAAAATAAAATATTACACAATTTTTTAAAAACAAAAAATTGGGGCACCTGGGTGGCTCAGTTGGTTAAGCATCTGACTTAGGCTTAGGTCATGATCTCATGGTTCATGGATTTGAGCCCTGTGTCGGGCTCTGTGCTGACAGCTCAGAGCCTGGAGCCTGTTTCAGATTCTGTGTCTCCGAGATTCTGTGTCTCTGCCCCTCCCCCACTCGCTCTCGTCTCTGTCTCTCAAAAATGAATACATGTTAAAAAAAATTAAAATTAAAAAAAAAATCAACCAGTGACCAACTGATCACTAAGGATCTACTATAGGACACTATGCAAGGGAGGAAGGAAGCAAAATTAAAATGATGTTCCCTTCCTCAAGGACATTTAGGTGAGGACTGGAAAGACATTAAACAAGTAATATGGTGCAGTATGGTGAGTGCTAAAGAAATATACAAAGTCCTATGGGCACAGAAAACAGAGAAATCACTTTTACCTGATGTGGAACAGGTGGGGATGAGGCGAGCAAAGACGGGGATGAAGACCTATCTCAGGTTTTTAAAATACTTTCGAAGGCTACGACATAAAAGGAGGGACAACAGTAAGTATTATAAGACAGTAGGTAAACAATGCTGGAATTCAGGCTTCGAGGCAGGAGAGACAGGCAGGGACTGTCATTTTGCACTAATGCAGCGTGAACCGCACCCCAGGACTCCCACAGCTGAGCCCCAGAGTTAGCTTAAAGGATGTTAATTAGCAGACCTAGGGTGACTGAATTTGCTGTAAAACAAGCCTTATTTTAGAAGTCAGAAGAGAGTGGCGAGAGAGGCGAAATTAAGGCAGAGGTGAATGAGGAGGTTCCGGCAATAATGTAACGGAGAAGGCCCCCAGAGAGGGCCACCCTGCTGGACTAGAGGAGTGACTACTGCTGAAGTCAAGAGACACTTGCTGGTCACCTGCCATATTTGGCACTGGAAGAGAAAGACGGGAGAAAGACGGACACTGCCTCTATCTATCCTCTAAGAATCCTGGATCTCTAAAATTTTAGACAGACCGATTCTTTTACAATCTTAACGCATCAACAAAAAATTCTATTTTAAGAAGTTAAAATCTTGATGTTAACCAATGTTTATGAAACACGTACACTTCCTTGTTTTTATAGGTGCTCAATGGGTTTAAACAAATACATAACTATAGTTTTCACTTGCTTAAAGCAAAATCTTTTAGGTCAAAGGTAATTTCAAAAGTATAATTTAATAAAGTTAAATTTTTTTCTTAATATTTTTATTTATTTCTAGGAGAGAGAGAGAGCTAGACAGCGTGAGCAGGGGAGGGTCAGAGAGAGAGGGAGATACAGACTCTGAAACAGGCTCCAGGCTCCGAGCTGGCAGTCAGCACCGAGCCCGACGCGGGGCTCGAACCCACGAACCGCGAGATCATGACCTAAGCGAAAGTCGGACGCTTAACCGACTAAGCCACCCAGGCGCCCCAATAAAGTTAAATTTTATTATACTCAGTTGAGAAGACTAAATGTTGGCAGGTACTGACTACTTGAAACTTTTATAGAAACCCTAAGGTATAGTCAATTCCTTGCCCTAACTATAAATCAAGTAGTTTGTATTTACAATCTCTTCCTTATTTTATTGAACATTTAATTTTACTTATGAACGTTTTATTAACTTTTTTCTTTTCAAGAAAACCCAAACTTCTCTTTTCATATATATCAAGCAAAACAAGGAAGTGATGCAAACCATTTAGTGAACAGAAGACACTCCTATCCAGGCTTGACAATAGCTGACATTTACTAGATTTAATCCTCCTAACAAGCCTCCCTCTTTAAAAAAAAATTTTTTTAAATGCTTATTTATTTTTGTTTTGTTTTGTTTTTCCAATTATTTCGGGAGGTTTCTCTGCAGCCCTTGGTAGTTTCTTCACATACTTTTTTTTTTTTTTTTACAAATAGTTTGTCAAATTAGTTTCCACATAACACCCAGTGCTCATCCCCACTAGTGCCCTCCTCCATGCCCATCACCCCTCCCCCCCACATCCATCAGTCCTCAGTTTTGGTCAGCATTCAAGTCTCTCATGGTTTGCCTCTCTCCCTTTCCCCCACCATTTCCGCCCTTCTTCTCCCCCATGGTCCTCAGTTAAGTTCCTCCTAATCCTCCTGTATGTGCAAACATATGGTATCTGTCCTTCTCTGCCTGACTTATTTCGCTCAGCATAACACCCTCGAGGTCCATCCATGTTGCTACACATGGCCAGATTTCATTCTTTCTCATTGCCATGTAGTATTCCATCGTATAGATAAACCACATCTTCTTGATCCATTCGTCCGTTGATGGACACTTAGGCTCTTTCCATGTTTTAGCTATTGTGGAGAGTGCTGCTATGAACGCTTATTTATTTTTGAAGGAGAAAAAGAGCATGAGGCAGGAAGGGGGAGAGAGAGGGAGACACAGAATCTGAAGGAGACTCCAGGCTCTGGGGGGCTTAAACTCACAGACCCCAAGACCATGACCTGTACCAAAGTAGGAGGCTTAAGGACTGAGCCACCAAGGGGCTTCATCCATTCCTACTTTCTAAGTCACGTCCTGTGGGCACAGAGATACTGAGTGACACTGCCAATTTCAAAAGCTAGTGCTGGTGGTGCCTGATTTGACTGGAACCCAGGGGACAGCTAGGCTATCCTGCCTCCCCATTTACTATTTCGTCATCCGAAATGGTGGTGTGTTTGCAAAATCTGTTGGCCTTTCCCGTGCTTGACGTTAATACCGTGTTTTCTTTCTATTTAGCCACGTGAACACCTTAGGCCGTGTGAATACTCTTCTAGGTCAAAGGCTCCAATCAGCTGCACAGGTGTGCAGTCTCTGTCCTCGTCTTAAGACCACAACTTACACCCAGACTGAAAATGGACGACAGACGAGGTCACCAACCCTCCCGGAACTCCCAGGACGCGAGACTTTTACCTAAAAATGGAAATTCCCAGAGAGCCAAGACCCGTAGGCCGTGCTGTATATTGTGCCAATACGCACGCACTCTAATGACTAACTAATGACACGCATGACGTCAAGTAATAAACACGATATTCCAAGCCTCCTCCAACCATTCAAAGAGTTGATTACTTGTATCTAAAAGTCACGCAAATAAAATCACATTACTCCTTTTTCTTCCAGGACTCTGGCCTGCCCTGAGCCGAGGCCACCTAGACACGAGCGACACGAGCTCAAGGGTCCCGAGAGGAAGAAACGGCCCGGGCGTCGCGCGGCCAAGAGGGGCGACGCAGGCGCTCTCAGTTCGGTCCTG